>NC_080683.1:52383845-52686875 GCF_030445035.2 Dasypus novemcinctus
ACTAATGCAAATTAAGAAGAAAAGTGTTTCTTCCATCAAAAGCAACAGGGCAAATTAGATATACGAAATGCCTCTCCAATTAAAATAATTAAAATGCCAGGTAAAATATGAAAATGGTCTTTTAAAGTTCATTGCTATTCTTTTACAGGAAGAAGGATCTCACAATGCCTGAAAATGATGTGAAAGCAGAAATCCGGGGGAGATAAACAAGGCTAAATTTTGCCCAGTGGGATTCTGTCAAACTCTGGAGAACTTGAGCTTCTACTTTGATAGCTTTGGCAGGCAGGGTGGGGGCAAGTCTAAAAGGTGGGGAGTCTAAAAGGAGACTCCTGCATAACTTTGGGTCCCCTAAGAATTACTCCTCAGTGAAAGAATGAATAAGCAATAAATCCAGTGATCAGCAGAAAGTAGCAAGGAAACAAGACAATTTACATCTTGGTGTTGAGGGCTGGAGGATTACTGATTATTAGAAACTATAAGACAATAGTTAAGTAGGTCTGCAGTCATAATTAATGAAAACTGTTTGTCCTAAAAAACCTCAAGTGGAAAATTTCATTTGAAGCAATGCCCATTTTTGGTGCCTCAAGTAATTAGCAGAAACAAACACAAATCATTCAACAGAAGTCTCAAAGAGTTCAGCATAGACAAATCACTTCACAATCAATAACCCCAAATGCAAATTGTTTGAGACTTTATGTGAAAGTTCTTGGGGGTGATGATGAGGTGTAAACACAGATAGCCAGCTAATCAAGAATGAATGAGGGAAGCGGACTTGGCCCAGTGGTTAGGGGGTCTGTCTACCACATGTGAGGTCCACGGGTCAAACCCCTGGCCTCCTTGACACATGTGCAGCTGGCCCATGCGCAGTGCTGATGTGCGCAAAAAGTGTGTGCCATGCAGGGGTGTCCCCCTCGTAGAGGAGCCCCACCTGCAAGGAGTGTGCCCCGTAAGGAGAGCCGCCCAGTGCAAAACAAAGTTCAGCCTGCCCAGGAATGGGGCCGCACATATAGACAGCTGACACAACAAGATGACGCAACAAAAAGAGACACAGATTCCTGTGCCACTGACTACAACAGAAGCGGACAAAGAAGAACACGTATCAAATAGACACAGAGAACAGACAACTGGGGTGGGGGGAGGGAGATAAATAAATAAATAAATAAATCTTTTTTTAAAAAAAACAAGGAATGAAAGAACAGTTTTGTTAGATCAAAGGCCCTGGAGGGGGAGTGGGGAGAAGAGGGCTGAGTTGGGGCTGGGGCTTATCTAACCTACGCTGCTGCCAGGGTCTCTGGAGAGGCAGGGGAGGAAAGCATGTGGGTCCTGAGCTCTTGCCTTTCTCATGATCCAAAGGGGATGGGGTAGGGCTTTCCTGTGGATACTGAGGATTGGCAAATTCAAACTATAAGATGCAGAAGCAGCAAGGGGCCCATTGGAGAAGCTAAGGGTGGCTCTTATCTTCCAGACCATATGGAGATGCACACCTTACTAGGTGTGGGTTTAGCCCAGGGCAGGGGTGGTTATTCAAAAGGGAACTTATGACTAGGTAAAATGATAAGGCACCAAATATAATTTCTTTTATGTCATTACTCAAACAAAATCAAGAAGCAAAGACCAACAAAAATAAGAGACAGCAGAATCAGACCATAAAACCTTAGATATTGAAATTATCAAATGCAAAATATACAACAACCATGTTTGATATGTTTAAAGAAATAATAGAAAAGCTTGAATATATAAAAAGGAAGAGTAAATATATCACTGAATTTTTAAATTGCTGGATTAAAATATAGAATTAGTGTATTGGTCAGCCAAAGGGGTGCTAATGCAAAATACCAGCACTTGATTGGCTTTTATGAAGGGTATTTATTTGGGGTAGGAGCTTGCAGATACCAGGCCATAAGCATAAGTTATTTCCCTCACTAAAGTCTATTTTCATGTGTTGGAGCAAGATGGCTGCTGATGTCTATGAGAGTTCAGGCTTCATTCTCCTGGGCTCAGGGTTCCTCTCTTTCTGGGGCTTGCTTCTATTTCCTCTGTGTGCTTACTTCCTGGGGCTCCACCTTAAGGTTTCAGCATCAAACTCCAACATCAAAACTCCAACATCAAAAACCCTCCAACTCTGTCTACCACACCCCTTGTTGGGAGTCCCCACCCACCAAGGGGCAGAGACTCAATGCCCTACTGACACAAGAGGTTTACCTGGTTAAGTAACCAAGTAAACCTCTAATCTAATATGCCCAGAAGAAAAAGTTTACAAACATAATCCAATATTTATTTTTGGAATTCATCAATAATATCAAATTGCTAAAATTAGTAAAACAGAAAATAAAATTTTGAACTGGAATACATATATGAAGATATTATCCAGAGTATAGTAAAGATAGGCAAAGAGATGAGAAATATGAGAAGAGAATAGAAAATACGGAATATGAATTGAGAAGGTTTAATATATGTCTAGTAGGAATTCCAGAAGATGATGTTAATAGAGAAAGAAGAGACTATATTTTAAGAGCTAATGGGAAGATGGTGACGGACTAACATGCAGAGCTGAATGCACTCACAAAAACAATGGAAAAAGAGCCAAAAGCTGTATGAGGACCTGGTTTGCAGATTAGCAGACCACGACAGTGCTACACAACTCCCAGGAGGGTGAGGGACAGAGAGACAAAAAAGCTGAAACTGCAAACGTGAGTAGCCCCCTTGTCACCCAGAAGAACTCCCTTCCCCCACCTCCAAGATATTAAGCTTGGGTAAAACACCTACCTCACTGCAGCCAATTGAGAGGGGAACAGACATCTTCTTCCCTGTCAGCTGTTTCAAGGGAAAAGGGAAGGGAGGTCAGGGTGCTTTTCTTTAGTGAATCTGGCCAGCAGAGATGGCTTTGAATCTCCAAATTGGAGATTCAACACAGGTACACAGGAAAGCTGAGACTGAAACACCTCAGTGGAAAGGGGCACTGACTAGCACCATCTGCTGGCTGATCTGGAAATTGCATGGACAGAAACTGCTCTCTGTATCTAACCCCTGGGAGAAAATGTACGCCCCACTAGTGAGTCCCCGGCTTGATTTCGAAAACTTAAACTGGGCAATTTTAAAGACAGAATAAGTTGAACCAAATATCAAAGAAAAGCTGTGGGAAGAAAAACAATAGGCAAGAGAAAGAAATAAGCCATCAGAGTAAATTTACCAACATATTCAGATGCCTAAACATCAGGAAAAAATTATAAGCCATACTAAGAAACAGGAAGAAATGGCCTAACCAAAAGAATGGTATTAATCTGCCAAAGCAGTGCTGATACAAAGTAAGAGTATTTTAAGGAAATAATGACCAAAAACTTCTCAACCCTTATGAAGGACATAAATATCAATATCCAAAAAAGGACAGCACACCCCAAACAGAATAAATTCAGATAGACCTACCCTGAGATACCTACTATGCAGAATGACAAATATCAGAAGTAAAAAGAGGATTCTGAAAGCAGCAAGAGAAAAGCAAAGTATCACATACAAGGGAAACTCAATAAGATTAAATGCTGATCTTTCATTAGAAACCATGAAGGAGAGACGATAGTGATCTGATGTATTTAAAGCATTGAAAGAGAAAAGCTGTCAGCCAATAATTCTATATCTGGCAAAGCTGTCCTTCAAAAATGAGGGTGAGTGCAAAGTCTTCATAGATAAACAAAAACTGATAGAATGTTACCGAAATACCAGATTTTCAAGAGATAGTAAAGAGGGTGCTTCAGGGCGAGAGATTTGGAGAAGAGTTTAGAAATGAGAATTATTAGGAATGGTAAACTTAAGGATAAGAAGACAGAAATAGAATGATATGACAACAGAAAGCTGAAGGACAAAATGGATGAAGTAAATAATGCCTTTACAATAAAAATACTGAATAGTTATGGATTGAAGTCCACAATCAAAAGACATACACTGATAGAATGGATCAAAAAAATATGAATAGTCTATATGTTGTCTACAAGAAACCCCACCTCAGATGTAAGGACACAACCAGATTAAAAGTGAAAGGTTGGAAAAAGGTATTCCATGCAAATAGTAACCAAAAAAGTTACTATTTGAACAAAAATTACTTAGTGCAACTGGCAAATTGTTCCTGTGTTCAGTATTCTGTAATTTTTTTCATACCAAATAAACATGATTTTAATTGAGGGGGAAAATAAAAATGATTTTAATTGAGGGGGAAAAAAAGAAATGGAATAAAAGTATGTATAATACTTCATCCTTAGTTGACATAAAGCCAAACTATTCCATCCTCTGCTTAATTTCCCTCGCCCATAATTCTGTTACCAATATGTACATGTATAGTATTATGTGCCAAACAAGTGAACATAACATTTAATCCAATAAAGAAGCTTTAAGAAAAAAAGAGAGAGAGAGAGAGAGATAATGGTTGGGAATTTTCCAGTTCTTTTGAAAGAAATCAGTTCTCAAGAAACTGAATGAATATCAAATCAGAAATATATTAGACAACTTGATGAAAATGCAGAACACTGAAGAAAAAGAGATCTTAAAAGTAGTAGAAAGAAAAGACTATCTACAAAGTAACCACAAGTAGGCTCATAACTAATGTCTCAAGAGCAGTAACAGAAGTCCAAAGATATTGGAATTATTTTATTTCTGAGAGAAAAATCAGTATCCACCTAAAAGTGGAATTATCTTTAAAAAAAAAATGAGAGTGAAATAAGGACATAGTTCAGGCAATCATAAACTGGGAGAGGTTGCCATGAATAGTTCCTCATAAAAGAAATTCTAAAGTATATATATCAGAAAGAAGGAAAGAGATCCTAAATGGATTGCATGAGAGGCAAGAAGGAATGTTGAGCAAAGATTTTAATCTACATGTGGGTAAAGTAATCATAATAATGTTTAATTTGAAGAAAAACTGGAAAGGTTAAAATACTGTACAATAACTGCACATGAGCTGGCAAGTGGGGGATAACAGTTAAAGCATTCTAACATTCATGTATTGTTAGAGAAAAGACTAAAGACATTGTTTTAGACTTTACGAATTCATGATCAAATGGCTAGGTTAATCACTAAAAAACAGGTATCGAATGTGTAACATTTCTAAAAAGTAGAGGTAATAGAATATGAAAAAAGGAAAATAAGAAAGGAAAGGGGAAATAAAAGAGAAAAAAATTCAGAAAAATAGTATACACAAAACAAGATGGTAAAAATAAACCAAATATATCATTAGTCATAAAAATATATCTTAAAAGGTCTAATGTCTCCAATGAGAAAACAAAGATAAACTAGATTTTTTTTTTTTAATCCAGCTATTTCCTGTGTATAAAAGGCACACCTAAAACATTAGGGCATAGAAAGATTGAAAGTCAAAAATGTTAAAAGATACACTAGACAAATACTAACCAAAAAAAAGATGGTCTAACTATAATAATGTCAAATAAAATATACTTTAAGGACAGCTCATTATTGGAGGTATATCACTATATGAAAAAGTTTCAGTTTACCAGGAAGTTACTATTCTAAACCTGTGATACAAAAAGCAAATAAGGAATCAGTGAGGATACAGAAAATGTGAGCAACGAAATTTAGAAGCCTGAGTTCATGAATATGTGGAGAACATTGGCTGGCTAAAGCATGCATATACACACAAGGAGTATTTTTGAAAATCGTCTGTTTTAGGTCATAAGGCTAGCCTCAGTGAATTTCAAAGGCTTGGTGTCATACCACCACATCCTCTGATGAAATTATTTAAAATATCAATAAAAAATATATAAATACACTTCTAAACAATTATACCTCAAGAAAATATTTCAATGGAAATATTTAGAAAATATTTGGACTTGAATAATTAAGGAAAATATTACCAAAATTGTGAGATAACAGTGTTTCTTAGAAGGAAATTTAAAACTGTAAATGCTTACAAGTAGAAAAGTTCAAACTGAATGAGCTAAGAATGCACCTTAAGAGCTTAAAAATACAAATAGAATCAACTAAAAAAGTAGAAAAGGAAGTAATAATTAGACGATATTAATGAAATAGGAAAGCATATAGTAGACAGACTTGAGAATGTTAAAAAGTTGATTTTAAAAATGCTAATAAAATTGGCAAGCTCCAGGCTAGTTTAGGCAAGGGGGAAAAAAAAGGGATTCAAAATAAGCACAATTAAGAACAAAAAAGAATAAAAAAGATATTAATGAAATAGGAAAGTATATAGTAGACAGAATTGAGAATGTTAAAAAGTTGATTCTTTAAAAATGTAATAAAATTGGCAAACTCCAGGTTAGTTTAGGCAAGAAAAAAAAAAGGATTTAAAATAAGCACAATTAAGAATAAAAAAGGAAACAACTGCAAATTTTATGGAGATAATATATAGGGAGAAAATCAAAGAAAATTGTTAACTTCATACCAATAAATTGGAAAAACACAACTTATTAAAACTGAAAAATGCAGCTTACAAAACTGACTCCAGTATAGCCAAATAAGAAGTAATCTGTAACCATTAAAAAAAATTCAATCAATAATTTAAAAATTTTTCCTGAAAAAATACCAATCCCATAAAAGTTATAGTTGGATTCTATCAAACATTTAAGGAACATGTAATTCCATCCTCACACAGTCTCTTCCACTCGTGAATGTAGCTGCAAAAATCCTAGATAAAGTTTTAATGAACTGAATCCAGGTGAGTGTCAAATTTATAATTTATCATGACCCAAATCACCTGAAAATGAATAAGTTTTGGGGACATATGATAAACTATAATAATAAAGAAAGGGTATCATTGACAAAGATAGATCAATGAAACAAAATATACAGTTCTGAAACCAATGAACACAGGGAAACTTGATTTATGATACAGTAGGCGTTGCAGGTCAGTGAGTAAAGGAAAGACTAAAACAAGTCTGGTCAGAGAGAAAACAGAGCCCAGGCAAACTGTAAGGGCTAATGCTTTGTTGGGAGGTCTATTCCCCTGGCAGCAAAGGAGACAGAGGAGGGAAGTGCATCAGGGGAGAAGGGAAGCAGATCCACAGTACTGCATTTCCGAGCTTGTGACAGCATCACAAAGAAACAGAGCTGGTTGCTCCCGGCTCTGTCACACTGGATTTCTAGACAGGCTGTTCAGAAGCAGTTGCTTCCCAACAGTCCATCAGAGAGAAAACAGGAGAATGGATCTGCTGGCTCTCTCTTCACTCATATTCCTCACAGGTCAAAGTTTGCTTCACAGGACATTAACCATTCTACAACTTCAGGCTGTATCCTTTGATTCCTTTGGGCCACATCTGGGGTCCTCAAACTAAGATCTTATGCTTTTTGTAGTGTTGGATTTCATCCAGAGTGGGCAGCAGCAGGAGGAGCCTGAGACTCTACAGGTTCATTTGAGTTGGGCTTGGGTGATAGATTCACCAGTGCTCCCACAGCAACAGGTACAGTAAAGGCAATGCCAGAACTGGCATGCTCTTTTGAGAAGGTCAAGACATCTGGAAGGGCTATAGAGGAGGCAGCAGCCATGGTGGCATCAAGAGCTCTCCAAGAGCAATCAGCTCAGGCCCCTGGGTAAGGTATGTCTGAGCCAATCTGAGGAATTGCTTTAATTGTGTCCAAAACAATTGAGTATCCATATGGATTATATGACATCTGCTCCTACCTCACCTTAAATAAAAATGGATTCCAGATGAATGAGAGATCTAACTGTAAATGGAAATTTTTACAGGACAATTTAGGAGAATATATTTAACACCTCCAGAAGAGAAGAATTTCCTAAATGGATCTTCTAAAATAAAAACCATAAAGTAAAAAATGTTGAAATTTTGTAACATTTATGTATAGAAACAACTGTTCACTTAGAGTAAAACAAACAGCAAACTGGAAGAGATATTTGCACCACTTGATATTCAGCCTATATCAAGAATTCTTACAAATCAGTAAGAAAAAGGACAAACAACCTAGTAGAAAAGGGCAAAAAATATGGTACTTCACAGAAGAACAAACACAAATGGCCTGTGAATATATTTAATGATGCTCAAACGTAACATCTGGAAATCTATTAATGTAATACACCTTATCAATAGAAAAAAGGACAGAAACCACATGATCATCTCAATAGATTCAGTAAGGCATTTGACAAAATTCAGCAAAAGTGATAGAGAAGGGAATGATAAAAACACTCAACAAACTCCAGATAGAAGGGAATTTCCTCAACCTGACAAGGGGCACCTATGAAAAACCCACAGCTAACATCCGACTGTTACGTTGGTGCAACATACGGTGAAAGACTAGATGCTTTCCTCCTAAAATCAGGAACAAGAAAAGGATGTCTGCTTTTGCCATTTATTCAATATTGTACTGGAGGTTATAGCTAGGGAGGGCAATTAGGCAAGAAAATGAAATAAAAGGCATCCTGGTTGAAAAGAAAATAAAACTATCTCTATTTGCAGATGATATGACCATGTATGTGGAAAACCATGAAGTGTCCACTAAAAAACCATCAGAACTAATAAATAATAAAGTTCAGTGAAATTTCAGGACACAAGAACAACATACAAAAATCAATAGTGAATCTCTACAGTAGGAATGAGCTTTTAGAAAACAATGCCATTTACAATAGCATCAAAAAGCATAAAATACTTAAGAATAAATTTAACCCCAAAATGCACAATACCTATACTCTGAAAATTACAAAACCTTGTTGAAAGAAAATAGGCATCTAAATAAATGAAAATCCATCCCATATTCATGAATCAAAAGACATAACATTGTTAAGGTGGCCGTACTCCCCAAATTGACCTACAGATTAAATGCAATCCCTGTCAAAATCCCAGCTGGTTCTTTTGCAGAAATTGACAAGCAGATCCGAAAATTTCTATGGAAATCCAAGGGACCCAGAATAGCCAAACAATCTTTAAAAAGAACCAAGTTGAAAGAGTCACACTTCTAGAGGTCAAAACTTATGACACAGATGGACTAATCAAGATAGCATGGTACTGGCATAAAGATAGATATATAAATAATGGAATAGAATTGAGAGTCCAGAAATAAACACAACTGGGTCAACTGACTTTCAGCAAGGGTTCAATAAGAAAATTCAATAAGGACAGAATACTCTTGGGAAGTGGATGTGGCTCAATTGATAGAGCATCCGCCTACCATATAGGAGGTCCAGGGTTCAAACCTAGGGCCTCCACTGCACGCATGGAATGCCATGCCACGCAGGGGTGTCCCCCCGTAGGAAAGCCCCACGCACCAGGAATGCGCCCTGCAAGGAAAACCTCCCTGCATGTAAAAAGTGCAGCCTGCCCAGGAGCGGCACTGCACACACGGAAAGCTGATGCAGTAAGATGATGTAACAAAAAGAGACACAGATTCCCGGTGCCACCGAGAATGCAAGCAGACATAGAAGAACACACAGAGAATGGACACAAGAGAGCAGACAACGGGGCAGGGAAGGGGAGATAAATAAATAAAATAAATCCTTAAAAAAAAAAAGAATATTCAACAAATGGTGCTGTAACAACTCTATATATACATATAAAACTATCAAAATGGAGCACTACCTTATGCCATATGCAAAAATTAACTCAAAATGGATCAACAATCTTAAAGTATGAGCTAAAACTATAAACCTCTTAGAAAAAAAAAACATAGCCATAAATCTTTGTGACCTTGGATTAGACAATGGTTTCTTAGATATGATACCAAAAGCACAAACAACAAAATGAAAAACAGATAAATTGGACATCATCAAAATTGAAAATCTTTGTGCTTCAAAGGACTCCATCAAGAAAGTGAAGACAACCCACAGAATGGGAGAAAATGTTTGCAAATCATATAATATGATTCATCTCATATCTAGAATATAAAAAGAACCCACAAGAACTGAGTGTGAGTATTTGACTCCCTCAAACTCCTAGAAAGCGTGCATCCTTAGCCCAGCTGGGTATCCAGATTCATAGGAAGAAAGAAAATGAGGGTAGAGTAAATGGGGGCCTGGTGAGTGTTTACCAGGGTGCAGGAATGAAGAACACTGTGACTCTCTCTAGGGGAAAAGTAACAGTAGGCAGAAGTCAGAATCGGCTCAGTACATCCCCTGGCTACACGCCCCCGCCCTAGGGAATCAGGAAGAGACACAGAGGAAGCCAGGGAACTCTCTATCCTTGAACTGGATAAGAGCCTGTATTATCTGCATTAAGCATTCATCCACACTCCCCACCCATTAACCCAGAGCCTAGGAAGAAAACCAAACTGGTCCTCCCTATTTCCATTCCCATCCATTTAAGCGCAAAAGTAGGTACGGTCTGGTCACCTCACTACTGGGAAAAGTACTTCTTTCTTGCATCTGTGGTGAATTTGCAGCTTCTCTTGTCACTAAATTGTTTACTCTCTAAGTGTGACATTTTCCCAGTTGTCCTTTCTATTAATAAATCCTCCCTTGTCTCACCATCTTCCCAGGTGACACTGATGTCATTGATTTGCTCCTTACCCATGGCTTCCTTTTCTGACCACAGATACTTAAAAGCATCTCAGGAGTCCCTCCTAAAGCTCCCTCTCCTCCTCTAGCATCAACTGTAAACAAATCTCAGTGTCAGTTGAAGGATTTCGTGTCCTGAATCTGCAAGCCAGGATCATCTGGCAATACAGTTTATCCAAAGTGGTAAAACCTATGAATCATGATTATTATACAAGTTTTTCTTCTCTCTTAAAAGGCAGCAGGGAACCCTATAGGCCAGAGAGAGTTTTAAGTGGGTCTGCAAGAAAAATATATATTTTTTAAAGTAGTAAAAGAAAACAAAGTTCAAGTATTTTACTGATTAATGTTATCAGTATTATATATAATGCTTACTTGATATCCTGTAACATAGCTGAAGAGTAAGAAAGCCCTTTCAATGTTCTACTATTTAAAGTTCCTTTGGTCACTGTCCATATTAATACTTAATAGAGGTGACCTTTCAAAATACCCACAGTTTTTTCTGTGAGATCACTGACAAATCATTTTACTATGAAGAATCTCATATTCACATTACTTATTATTATATGCTGCCTACTTTTAAGAAATATTTGAGGTGGTTTAAAATAAAAAACATAAAAATAAGTTAGCTACAATGGAAATGGAAACAAAACCACTCAAAAGAAGAGAAACAAATATGCTTTGCTCAATTAGCAAACACAGCCACCATGCTTGAGCACTAATTTTGCTCTGAGCTCCCTAGCTGCCAAAGGAAAAAAGAAAAGAAAAAGCATACCAACACTTCAAGTTAGAGAAACAGGGTTTTGTTTTGGTTTTTTGTTTGTTTGGTTTTTGTGCATTTTTTTTGTAACCAAATTATAAAAGGAATTTACCAAAAAGATAACGTTTATTCATTTGAAAAATATTCATTGATTAGTTATTCTAGTAGTCAGGTTCTCTAGGGAAACAGAATTGACAGGAGATATCTGTAAATAGTATGAGATTTTATAAAATTTTCTCATGTGACCATGGGGGTGCACAAGTCCAAATTTTATAGGGCAGGTTGCAAGGCAGGAACTCTGATGAAGGTCCTTGATGAGTTCCCCATAGACTCTGAAGTAGAGATGGGAATTCTCCCTGAATGCTGAAATCACTTCCCTTTTTAAGGCCTTGAACTGGATTGGATGAGATGTCACTCATTGCTGACAGCAATCTCCTTAATTGATTATAAATGTAACCAGTCATCTATATAATCAACTCACTTATGATTAAATTCCATGAAATGTCCTCGTATTACAATTAGCCCAATATCTGCTTGACCAAACAACTGGGCACCATTACCTGGCTGAGTTGACACATTAGCCTAATCATTACACCTACAATGAGCCAAATCTTGCATAAGATACTGGGCATACAATGTTAAACATTTCAAAACTGGTCTCTTCCCTCATAATGCTTAGAGTCTATTAGGAGAAACAGACAATAAATAAGTAATCAACAAATAAATATAAAATAACAATGGAAGAAGTGTACAAGGAACTAAGAGAATAGCCAAGGGGACCAAGTTAGAATGGAGGTCCAAGAGAGCCTTCCTGAGAGGGTGACATTTATACTAAAAAGTGAAGGACAAAATGTAGTTTCTGCCCAGAGACAAGATTCAAGGGAGAAGAGGGCCCTGGGAGGACTCCTGCAGAAGATCTGATTTTAAGGTTCAGACACTAGAAGTGTGCTTATCTTACATCCTGCTGAGCAATGTTACAGAGGGCACATTGGAATATAGGCTCCAGATTTTCAATAAGCAGACCTAAGAATGAAATCCTTGGCAGAGAGAGTCAAGAAAATCTTTTGATTCTGAGGGTGGCTGGAAATTGGGTTTACTTAAAGAAGTAGCAAAATCTGCTTCCAAGAGTCCTTAAGGGTACATACCTGCTTACCTGGGCTTATATGATCTTAAACAAGCACAAACGTTAAGAAAAATGGTCTAATTTTGGTAACTGCTGCCTTATCATTGCTTTTCAGGCATGCTTTCTTGTTTTTCTGAAAGAGGGACAAGTAGGAAATGTTGTTTATGATGGATACATCATAATTTAGAACATATTTAAGGTTTGGATAATGTAGAGATAGAAAAACCAGGAGGAAATTATATGAAACATAAATCTTTACAAGAAGGAAAGAAATGGGAGGGGAAGGGAGGGAGAGAAAGTGAAAGAGGGAGGGTGGGTTTGACTCTGCTTTAAAAGGCATACGATGCTGACAAAAGCTGACAAGCAGAAAACAAACCTAAGTGCTGTTGCTATAGGAATTCACTGTACCATCTGTGTTCTTGCTTATCCTGCCCCAAAGGGTTATATAACCTGGTAACTAACTAAATATTAAAATGGACCTAACAATGAAACCAATTGTTTTTGTTATCTTTTAAAAGGGTGGTGCTAAATCAACATGAGACACTAAACAACTGCTTTTTATATCTCCTTCCACATGAAGCACTCTAGGATTCAAATACAATTCCCCATTGAGAGCATTGAGGAATATCTGAAGTACTGTAATGGCCCAGATTTTCAATCCTGGAGACACTATTGTTCTTACTTAATTTATAATTAGGCAGTGTCATAGCAATTGATACATTTTTATGTTTTCAATTGCAGTTGATTTACAATTAAGCCAAAGATAGATCAAAACACAAGAATAGTTTTCTACAAGGAAATGAGACTCTCCATTGACCAAAAATAAGTCTAAGTTTCCTCAAATATGAACTCTTGCAAGGAAGACACTTACCCTAGCATAGGGAGTGAGTTCACAGAACTATGATAAGAAATCTTGCATAACAACTGGCAGAAAAACCAGTCCTGAATCATCCTACCCACCAACGGCCTACAACATGATATATTAGAAATATCAGGCCTTAAATAAGCAACTTTCAATCAAGACAGACTAGAATTGGGTGGATGCTGAGTTCAGCCAGAATTTCATCCCTAGACCTCTTCTCAGTCTCCCTGGATACGACACTATTACAGTCCCAAATACCAATCATTCCTAAGTCTGTATTTCTATCCCTCAGCTCTTAGGCTGGGTTTTTCTCAGATGCCAAATACGTACCTTTCTTCTCAGGTTTGTGGTGAAGTCCAGATAAGAAACTGTGTGGCGAATGCTTGAAACAGGGCCTGGCACTAGTAAATGCTCAGGAAATGGTAATTCCTGAGTAATGGGGGGGGGTAATTATCCCCCCCATTACTGTGCAGGCTCTAAACCCATCTTCCTGAGAGCAGTACCTCACTGCTCTATCTGTGGTCCAAACTCTAACACTTCCTCCGTTCCCTTCAGCGTCTTCGATACACACATTATATAATCATTTTGTCTAGTGCAGTGTTCCTGTCTTTGTCTCATTATTACATATTGGGTGTCCAGATCAAGAGAAGTTACACCTGAGCAGCTACACCCAGGAGCACAACAAAGACACCTCCTCCTCCACATCTGTACCTGGTTGAGCTGACTAGATCCTGGACTTTAAGCTGATACCATACTAAGAGAGATAGGGAAGAAAGTGGCGGTTAGTGTATTTTGCCCGTGGGAGGAGCGTGGACTGCTTAGTCAGGGTGTGGAGTGCGATAGATTGTTTCCAAAGATGACTGCACCAATAACGCCCATCCCACGTGCCTTATGCAACACAGCTTTGCCTCTCCTCTCCTCAAGGGGTGTAATCTATTTTCCTCCCCTTGGATCTGGGCAGGACTTGTGACTTGCTCTGATCAATAAAATGTTGCAAAAGGGACACAGGTCTTATGGGTTCTGTTTAAAAGTTCTTATAGTTTCTGTTTCCATGCTCTTGGAAAGCTCCCTCTAAGAATGCAGCCTCGAGACCACCATACTGTAAGAAAACCCAAACTAGCCACATGGGGAGGCCCTGTGATATTAGGTCCATGTGCCAGGGCTGGCAACCGCAGCTGAGCCCAGCCCCCAGCCGAACTGCCCCATGGGTGAAGACACCGAGTGACACAGAAGAGAGCAGTGGAGGAATCACTCAGGCAGCCCACAGAATTGTGAGAGAAAATAATTGTTGAATTCTTTATCATGAATACCTTCACAATCTGGTCCCAATCTTCCATTCTAGTTTAATTTCCTACTTCTAGTCCTTGAAGTGACATCAGGAACTGTTTAGACAAACATTAAGAAGACCATAACTTTCTTCAGAATATTATCCAAAACCAGCTTGAATTCTCAAAGTTGTGGCAAATATGTAATATTCATAGTATATATTTAAATGTGGGAATTAATCCAATGAATAACAAGATTCCAATTTCAAGTGCCAATATGAATTCTATGGCACTGAATTTAAGCAGCGAAACAAAGCATTATTATCTATTGACTTCTCTTTGCAACTGTAGTGTGCTGTTCAACATACGAGAATAAAAACACAAGGTTTTCAAAGAAAATGTTACTGAGCAGGAGCTCACTGCCCAACATGCACAGACACCAGTACTACGACATTGGGATTTTGAGAAAATAAAGAGCTTTAATGTAAGGTCAGCTATCATGGAGATAGGAGTCAAGGCTCAAATCTGTCTCTGCTATCTGAGTGTTAGGGAGATTTTATGGGAATGAGAGGTGAGAGGAGGAGACAGAGGTGGGGATGTTTGATGTGGCATAGTCCAATCGGTTAATTATAGAGATGTCCATATATAGTAGAGTGGATTTTAGGCTGCATCTTCCTTATTGAAGGACCTGTCCATATGATCTGCTTCCACATGTCTCCTTGTCTTCATAATTGTGATTCCGAGGAAGGTGACCTCTCTCCCTGGTATCTCAAAGGTCATCTGAAGGTCAAGAGTCAGTGCTCAGGTTATATATCTCCAGTTAAACAAGCTCAGAAGGAAAGGGCATAGGAACAGAGGACAACTTCCCCCTCCTCCTCAAACCGGTTTTGGCCTGCCCATAGTTTCAAAATTTTGAACATGTGTGGTTATCATAGTCAGTTTAATTATACATATTCAAAAGAGAAATTTTTTCCTACTGGGTGAATCAAGAAATGAAAACAAATGTCTAAAGGCATTATAACAATCAGGGAGGCAAATTTCATCCAGAAATATAACCTGGATGGAAATTTTTATTTTTGTTATTTCTTCCCAGACATTGGATTAGCACCTTGATTGTATTAATCCCCAATGGAAAGAATCCAGAGTTTTCTAATTTAAAATAAGCGATAATGCAATGAAACTGTATAGTCGTATTAGCTCAGTCTCCAAAGCCTGACCTTGCAAGTTGGGAAACTGATACTAATGAGTAAAGAGGCTTTTCCAGAGGTATGAGATTGTCAGGTAGAGTGGTTGGCAGAGAAAGCATTCACAAACTGCACAGCATCCTCTTGCTCTCAGGTGGGGACTGCAGTGTCCTTTCTACTGCTTAGATCTCTGGGTTAGCCTCAAGTCTCAGGATTATCCATCCATGAGATTTGGAAGTTTGGGTGATAAGACTTACATTTGACTTTTCCAAACTCTTCTTAGTCATATGCACCCATCTAGCTTCCTTCTTTCGTGTTCTCGGATCTCTGAAAAAATTTACTTCTTCATGTTGGGAGTTTAGCTTTGCTGGAAGAATTCAGATCTTTCTGCTGTCACCATTGTGCTTAAGTTACATTTCTGCTATCACTCTAACACTGCCGGTGATAACTGGGATTGACTCTGGTACCTCAAAAAACAGCCTGGCCTTTGGTGCCTGGCTGGCTGGGAGACTTGTCAGAAGTCATTTGCTTTTTGGTTAGAATGCCACAGTTTACTGTGTAAAGGAAATTTGATAGCTGGTCTTTTAGAAATCAGAAACCCACATTCTTCTTTTTACTACAGTTTTTGTCATTTAAGCTCAGGAGAATTTTCTTTCCCAAGCAAGTTTATACAAATTAATAACTTTTGTCCACTATTTACACACTAAAATCAGACTGGAAAGTTCTGCTAAAAGTAACACTGGTTAAGTAATTCTATTCCTTAACACAGCATTCTTTTTTGAAGAAAACTATTTCCGTTTTGGACATTTATTGTTTTCAGAATTAAGTTTGGGGCTCCAGTTTTGAGAAAGATATAAACATTTTTTCCCCCTGGTTGCCTCTTTTTTAGAATAGAGAAAAACAAACACTCCTCTACAGAACATGTTTAGAGTTCTTCAGTCCTTCAAAAGGACCTTCGCTGCTGATTTTACTGTTAGACCCCTATTAATCCTTTCCCCCCATTGTTGGTTTTATTAGAATGTAAATAGCTGTGTTTACAATAAGCCCTTTTGAAAACAGGTCTTGTGTAACACCAGACTCCTCGTGGTCTCAGTCGAGTCTGGTTCAGCTGGTCTTAAATTTTTCTGCACATGGAGTTTGTTTCCTATCCCCTGCAGCTTCTCTGTAGTTTCAGAACTACAGCGGTGGAACTCTGCCTTGCATTCGAGCATGTATAAAAACAACAGCAGTTTGATGGACAGATCTGGGGATGGAAAGCAGAACACTGAAATATTAGGCCCCAGATTCACAGCTGGGCAAACCCCACAAGGCAGGCTGCCAGCATACCAGGCGAAAGATAGAATTCCTGGCTCTTGTTATTTCTTTTTCTCTTATCTTCATTGTCACCATCTCCCTCCTGCCTCTAAACTCACAGATTTGTTGAGTGCCTATCCTCAGTTCTTTCTAAGACAGGAGATGTTTCCATGCTGCCCAATTCTAGCCCTCCTCCACAGCGGACACATATATTGGGGCAGCTGTACTCAGCGTCCTGGTAATTTTCATCAATCACAGGGAAGAGAAGTAACAACAGACCCCAAAAAGACCCTCCCTGGCCTCCTAGGAGGACAGTTACCAAAAGGACCTAGACCAAGGATCATTCCTCTGGCTCTTCAGGTCTGTAGAGTGCTATCTGTTTATTCATATGTTCTTATTTTCCACAGAGTTTTCTGTAGGCAGGAAACCTGTTTAACCTACTGTGTTAACCAAAGAGCATGACACAAGTGGCTGTTCAAGAAACTCAATTGATAGGAACCAGGGCTTACTCCAAAAAGGATCAAAATTCAAACTGAGTGCAGTAACCTGGAAAATTATGACAAAGGTTTTATAGAAATTTTGAGAGTGCCACCGCATTTATTCTGCAAGGGCAGGAGTCTGTCTCAGCCTACAAAATGTTGTTGTTGGTGGTGGTGTTTTTGTCAGAACCTGGGAAGCTGGCTTCCCATCCAGCCTATAGATCAGAACCACTTGGAATGCTTGTTGAAATTATAGCTGTCTGGCCCCCTCCCCTACTCCCTTCTCCACCAATTTTGATTCATTAGATATAGGACACTGATGGGAAATATGCATTGATTTCAAGTCACCCAGGTGATTATCTCATGCTTGGCAAGGTTTCGGTAGGCTGCCCCCAGACAATGCTGAAATGAAAAGCCCTGTGCAAAGAAAGTGCTGAGACTGATTTTCCCACCCTGCAAAATTCCTGGGGAGGTTAAGGGTGTATCACTCTGTGATCTGAACAATCTGCCTCCTATCAGGCCTGGAACAAAGAAGGGTGGAGATTCAAGTTGATCTTTTACTCTAAGCATGCATATACTGCTGATGCCGGAGGGGCCTCCTTATTGGTAAGCAATAGAATTTTCCCCTGTATGATAAACTTTTCAATTCACAACACTTGCGGTTGGGATATGTATTTAAGGCTGGTGTGCTGGTAGTCAATGTAATAAGATAGCAGTGGTTGCAAAACAAAAATTTTATGAGGGAAAAAATATATGTAAAGGACGGGAAGCGTGTACTATTTGAAAAGTCTCTGTTTGCCTACCACGGACCTTGCTTAGACACATCCAGACAAGTTTGGCGGGAAGAGGAAGAATTGCAGTATCTGATCCTGGCTTTGATTCAAGAATGTGCCTTGCCTTTCCAGGCCCTGGGTCGTGACCTGCACCAGCTCCGCCCTCTCCCTGCTGACAGGTGACTCTCCCAATGAGAAGAGACTCTTTCCTTCATTCCTCATTCCTCGGCTCTCCCGTAGGTCAGGAGTACTCACTGTCCCCAACCTTGCAGCAAGTAAACAGAAACATCAGTTAATATGATCTTTTTCTATGGCCATTATTAATGGCCGACTTATACACAGTTGATCCAATAGCCATATTGATTCCAAGCAGTCACATAGCTATATTCTCATTAGCTGTCAGGATTCTAAAACTCTGAAGCGGTCATGTCTCACCTTGGCTGCCTTTATTATGAAGAGTCTTGTTTTCCACTATGCAGCAAATATGCTTGCAGACACAGAGGTGGAAGAGATGGGCCAGAAGCTTATCATCCATTTATCTGATCAAAGAAGGCATGACATTCAAGACATATTTCTCACACATTCCAGCAAATAGAATTATTAATATCATTGCATTTCTGTAAATGAAAAGCACATTTCCCATATCAAATCAGAGAATTTCATTTAAATTTGGAAATATTATGTAACCTAGTTACAGCTTTAGAGATATGATGCCTGAGATAATGTTTGCCTTTCCATACACTGGCTTTTCATGTGCTTCCTCAAGGATGGCAAGGCATTTGCTGATATTCTTAACCTGGAATAAAGGAAGCACTCTATTATCACCCTTTTTTAAAAATCAAGGTAAAAGATTTCAAAGAGGCAAATTTGGAGAATAAAATGGACATTAAATGGAGGCTTCAAGTCCAAGATTGCCACTTATTAGTTATATAACCCTGGACAGTCAATTCACTGGGTTTACGCTTCTCAAATATTTGTTCATACATTTATTCATTCAATGTACATTTCATGAACTGTGTGCAAATGTTTAAAGCCAAAAGAGTCTCATAAATAAAGTGCTTGGGGGTTCATGCTTTAGACTGAAGAGTCAGAGAAGGTTCCGTGCCCTCGAGGCCAGCAGGGAGGCTGCGTCCTGTGCCTGCCTTATGCTCAGTGGTGCTTACTCTGATATTCCTGGATGCTCACAGCAGTTCACAAGACATGAACTTGATGGATGCAGCCCTTTGTTACAGGAACAGATGCTTCTCATTATTATTACAACATTAAAATAAATCATTATAGGGTTCATTGAGGATCAGCTCCAAAGACTTGACTTCATTTCTTTCAAATCAGGTAATCCAAATGTATCTCAGAGTGGTATTTTTGCTTTTCACTTTTAGGATCAAGTCATGCCTCATGCTTCCTATCCTCTGGCTTCAGGGCAGGCTGAAAAAATTTTTTTCTTCACTTATTATGGTCATTCCCATAATTAAAATCTCATGTTCTGGCCCCCTGATTCCTTTCCATGTCTTGCCTTCTATATAAAAATGGTCCATGTCTGGGAGTTGAGAGACCCTGCCATGCCTGGCACATAGTAGACATCCAAATAAAATTTGATTCATTGACAGAAAACAATAAGAACACTTCTTGTGGATGATGTGGAAAAATAAGAACACTTCTTCATTGTTGGTGGGAATGTAGAATGGTGCAGCTTCTGTGGAAGAGAATTTGGTGGTTCCTAAGGAAGCTAAATAAAGAACTACTATTTGATCCAGCAATCCCTTTACTAGGAATATATCCAGAAGAACTGAAAACAGTGATGTGAACGGTCACTTGCACACCGATGTTCATAGCGGCATTATTCACAAGTGCTAAAAGATGGAAACAACCCAAGTGTCCATCAACCAATGAATGTAGTGTAGACATATGATGGAATACTATGCTGCAAGAAAAAGAAATGAAATTGAGACACATATGATAACATGGGTGAACCTTGAAGATATTATGCTGAGTGAAATAAGCCAGGCAAAAAGGACAAATGTTATATGGTCTCATGAATATTAACTAAATATGAAGAATATGCATAGTATTAAAACCTAGAGTATAGGTTGCTAGGAAATGGAATGAGTCCTGACAAGGGGTACTGATGCCTAATGGATGCAGATTTTTTAATCAGCTTGACTGTAAAAGTAAGGAAATGCATAAAGTTGATGATAACACTTTGTAGTGAGTATGAGTAACACAGCTGGTTTATAAATGGGATTGTGGCTGAAAAAGACACAGGGATGTAAATGTCAATTGAAAGAAAGTTAGAGAATAAGGACTGAATAACAGAGTGAACCTGGAGGTGGATGAGGATTGTGTTTAATAGTGCAAATATAAAAATGTTTTCCTATGAACTAGAACAAATGTACAACACTACTCTAAGGTGGAAAGAATATAGTGATGTATGGGAGAAACACAATTAATGTAATTTATGGACTGTAGTTAACTGCAATGTTGTAAAATTCTTGCATCAGTGTCAAAGAAGTTACTATATCAATACTAAGGTCAATAATGGGGGCTATGGGATTTTTTCTTTTGGACAAAGAAAAATGTTAAAAATCTACTAAGGGTTTGACTGTACATCTCTGTGATGAAAGTGAGAGCCACTGAGGGTACACTTTCGATGGATTGTACAGGGCATCAGACTGCATAACACAGTAAACCTTATGATAGAAGATGGACTGTGGTTAACAGTATAACTAAAGAATGTTCTCTCATGAACTGTAACAAATGTACAATACTAATGTTTGGTGTTAATAATAGAGGGGTAAGGAAAAAATATACCAAATGTATGCTATGAACCATAGTTAGTGGTAATAGTTTGACAGTGTTCTTTTATAATCTGTGGAAAAATGTTCCACAACAATGTGAGGTGTTGGTAGAGGGGTGTTGTATGGGAATTCTGTACATTATCCATGATTGTTTTAAGTTCCCAACTTCTCTAATTAAAAATATGTATTATAAATTGGAAAAAAGCTGGATTAATTGAATTGAGCCTATATTTCAGTCTTGGACTTATAACTAACTAAAGGACACGTGATGTTTTTGGCAATGCCCAAAGTTTCCCCGTTTCCCCACATGTAAGAATATGGGCGTTACTTGATCACCTGACTGTCACTTCCAGCTCAAAGAACTTATGCTTTTATGATTTTAGATTCTAACTTGCCCTTGACTTCTATCCACAGCCTAATCTTCCTGTGTGGGACTTAATATCTCTGAACTAATATCAAAACCCAACTTTTCCAGTGGCTGAAGTGGGCACCTTAAGTGCCTAAAACAGGCAAGTAATGACCTAGTGAGGGAATGACCCACATTTACTTAAGTACATTTTGAATATTATTTTATAATTCAAAAAGGGTGCTAAGTAACTTTTCTGAGTCATACTGTCTTTACCTATAAAGGAGAACATTAATACCCAGGGTTGTCTTTGGCTTAAATGAAATAAGGGATGTGATTTTCCTCTCTCTTCTAGCATGAAGGTTTATTAAATTGGGTTGACCTTGAATTAACCACAGTATATAACTCAGGTCTCTAGTTTGAAAATATTTATTCATGTACTCCAGTGTTGGGCAAATCCAGATTCCAATAATGGCTCAGCCACTTACCAGCTATATAACCTTGTATAGCTCTTTAGCCACACAGAGCCCCAGTCCCCTCATCTGTAAAATATAACTCATTATGCTACTCTTGCTGGTTTTCTGCCATGATTAATTGCATGTAAAGAGCCTGGCATAGGGGGCGGCGGACTTGGCCCAGTGGTTACGGCGTCCGTCTACCACATGGGAGGTCCGTGGTTCAAACCCCGGGCCTCCTTGACCCGTGTGGAGCTGGCCCATGCGCAGTGCTGATGGGCACAAGGAGTGCCGTGCCACGCAGGGGTGTCCCCCGCATAGGGGCACAAGGAGTGCGCCCCGTAAGTAGAGCCGCCCAGTGCGAAAGAAAGCGCAGCCTGCCCAGGAATGGCGCCACACACATAGAGAGCTGACACAACAAGATGACGCAACAAAAAGAAACACAGATTCCTGTGCCACTGACAACAGAAGCGGACAAAGAAGATGCAGCAAATAGACACAGGGAGCAGACAACCGGGGTGGGGGGATGGGGAGAGAAATAAATAAAATCTAAAAAAAAAAGTCCTATTTATAAAAAAAAAAAAAGAACCTGATGTAGGAAGGATTCGATAAATACCAAATAATCAGCAAGTCCATGGTACTGGGTAAGGCTGGGCACTGGGTTTTATGACTTCACCATCCATGGGAAAGAGCAGGCATGTGCAGTCTATTAAATTCAGCTCTCCCAACTGCAGCCTGCAATGATTTCTGACAGTATCCCCCATGATGGTTTTATTCTCTCCATCCCCAGCCTTTTGGAGGAACTTCCATGAATCTGCTAATAAGTGGGTTAGGAAATTTGAACTGTCCCATTAATGAGGCTTGTTACTGCAAACTTCTACCTGCTATAATGCTGCTTAAATGTAAGAGTGGAACATCTAAGCCATCCATACCAGGGAGTAATACATAAATCATTTTGATTTGACTTTGAAATAAAGCTTGGGATATTTCAAAAACAAACTTCCTAAGGATAAAATTGATTCCTGTTTCCTGAACTCACATCAACCAAAGGCAGAAAGAGGAAGCTCACAGTTTCAAAGTATCCCACCTGGCTCCATGGTAAACATTTCCCACAAAAATCCTCCCGCAACCACAAACTACATAGAGCCAAAAGTTGCCTGAATTCATTAAGTAGGAAATATGTGGAGAATTGGCTCTATAAACTCAGTGGCATTTGCCAGTCCACTTACATGCATCTGGGCCTTCCTGTCCATAGAAGGGCCTGGAGCAGCCCTGGGGAACATCCCACTGCTGACCCTGCAGTCAGGAGTACAGCTGAGGAGTTGGGGGCTGAGGCTTTAACCAGATGGCCCTGACAGGGGCCAGTCTTGCTGGGACCTTCACTACCCAAGGTGTGGCATGGGGACACCTTTGCTGGGCTTTGCTACCCCCCTGGGGCAAGCAAAGCTCTGTTTAGATCACCACTAAAAAAGACTCAACTGGTCGTCCTCTTTAGAGTAAGAAATGAAAAGAAGCTGCCACTCGAAAGGAGGAAAGATTTGAAGGTCAGCTCTCTTCATTCTCATTCCGGCATTGAAACTCACGTCAAAACCCAACTGTTCCCGGGTCTGAAGCAGGTTTTTGCACCTTAAGTGCCTGAAAAAGGCGAGTAACGACCTAGTAAGGAAAAGATCTGCATTTTCTTGAGTGAAATAAGCTCACTTTTGAATATTTTTTTATAATAAGTAGCACATAATAGTCCACAGTTTCTGGGGACACATTGAGGAAATAATGGTAGAGCTGACAGTTTTTGTTCTCTAGAGATAAGGCATTTATGTAAACTTTAGAATCAATGTTTGGATGAACTTTGGAACCCACACCCAGGTTAGGTAATCCTACTTCAGTTACTCCTGAAACACAGAGTTTCATGGCCTGATTCTTTAATGACATTACTGTACTTTCCTTAAAGGAACATGAGTATGGAGCATTAAGTGAGCTAAAATAGGACAGCGCTGTCCTGAGCTTCTAGCTCTAGCTGTGTGCGCTGTTCAAGTGTTAGGCAGACACTCCATGCATATTACTGTGGCTGGATAATAGCCTGAACTATTAAGCCAAGTTTTAACTCCACATACCTTCTCTTTTCCCTCCCATTTACCCCTCTCCATTCTGGCCTCATTGCCTCAGGAGAGGTACTGGGCAAGGTGGGAAGAAGAAAAACCCATAGGAACCCCAAGGATTGTGGCAAGCCAGCACCAGAGCACTCCTGACCCTGGGAGGAAGCAAGCCTTCTGGCCTTGAAACCACAAAATTGCTGAAGGATTAAATGTGATCACACCTGTAAAATACCTAGTACCTGGCACTTATTAAACACTCCATAAATCATTAATTTTTACTTAAAGGGCCTTAAGCAACTCCCATGTATGAGTGGCAGTACAGAGCCAACTTTGCTCATCTGTGGTGGTTCGAATTGTGTCTCCCAAAAAGATACGTTCAAGTCCTAACTCTCAGTGCAAATTTGGCCCTGTTTAGAAATAGGGTCTTTGCGGGGTCATTAGTTAGGATGAGGTCATACTGGATTAGGGTGGGTCCTAATCCAATATAACTGGTGTCCTCATAAGAAGAGGGAAATTTGGACACAGACAGTGAGTGGGGAGGTGGAAACTGCCACAGGAAAGCCGAGGCCGAGTTGGAGTTATGCTGCCACAAGCCAAGGAACACCTGGGGCTATCAGAAACTGGAAGAGGCAGGAAGGATTCTTCTGGAGGTGTTGGAGGGAGCGTGGCCCTGCCCACACCTTCATTTCAGATTTTTAGCCTCCAGAACGGTGGACAATTAACTTTTGTTGCATTTAGCTAGCCAGTTTGTTGTAATTTGTTATGCAAACCCTCAGAACCTCATCAAATGGTTTCCAGATTCACATTTTCTCTTTAAATTTGTATTTCTTAAAAAAATAAATATGGGTTTAAACTACCCCTGATTTCTGCAGGATTCTGTTTAGTAGGGACGTGGGCTGAAGCCACCTCCTTCTGTGGTCTTTGGGAGGCAGCTGAGGCCTTGAAAGCTGTTAGTGACGTTTCCTTAGCATAATGGGCCTGCATGGGTGACATCACAGGGCAGGACAAGAATACCCACAAGGAGAAGCAGGAATCTGCTTGCATTGTGATCCTGGACATGGCATTGCTTGGGGGCACCCATGTGAGGTGAATGCTGGAAGTGGCAACTATAGGAAAAGCAGATGGGAGCGAAAAAATTAAGGGCAGGGGTAGGGGTGAGGAGGGAGTGAGGAACCACAGCAGGAGTAATAAGAACCAAGGTTTACTGGGACCTTTGGCCACATGGCAGTTCTTCTTTAGGCTCTTTATGCACATTTTCCCTACTAGACTCCTCATAATGACTTTGGGAGAGAGGGACTGTTTTTCTGGTTTACTGATGAGGAATATGAACCTCAGTGAGGTTAAGTGACCTGCCCGAGGCACACAGGCTTTGCATCCATGTCTTTCTGATTTCAGAGCTGGCTCTCTTACTGGAAGAACAGTGGGGCCTCCAGTGGACTGGTCCTAAATCACTATGAACCACTGTGTTCAGGGATGGGAACTCATCGTCTTAATTGGTACATTCAGAAATTGGACTAGGCCATCTCAAGGGTCCCTTCCACCTCTAACATGCTGCCATTGCTACCTTGGGAAGTTCTTCCCAGTGATTTAGGAAGGTGTAGCAGTTTGATATGGTTATGAATTCCAAAACTAGATATTGGACTATGTTTGTAATCTGATCTGTACCAGGCATGATTGAGTTATGATTAGGGTGTTGAGTCCCTACCCCTTGGTGGATGGGGACTCACAGATAAAAGTCATGGCAAAGAACAGAGTTGAGGGTTTCTGATGATGGAGTTTTGATGTTGGAGTTTGATGCTGAAGACTTAAGCTGGAGCCCTGGGAAGTAAGCTCACAGAGGAAAGAGAAGCCAGCCCCAGGAAGAAAGGAACCTTGGACCCAGAGAGAAGCAAGACCCTGGAAGGGAGGAATCCAGGAAGCCTGAACCCTCACAGACGTTGGCAGGCATCTTTCTCCAACAAGTGAAAGTAGACTTTGGTGAGGGAAGTAACGTACGCTTTATGGCCTGTTATCTGTAGGCTCCTAACCGAAATAAATATCCTTTATAAAAACCAACCAATTTCTGGTATTTTGCATCAGCACCCCCTTTGGCTGACTAATACAGAAGGCAAAAGGAATATTCATGGACAACCCATTTACTAGGTGCCAGATATTGTCCCTTAACCTTATTTAATTCATTTATTAATCCCCCCCAACTTTAATCATGAAAAATGTGGTCATGTTGAATTTCCTGTATCAACTTCACTAGGTTATGGTGTGAGGTAGTTTGAAGCTGTGTGTCCCTCAGAAAAACACGTACTTAAATCTAATCCACATCTGTGAATGTGAACCCATTGTAAGTAGGACTTTTTAATGAAGTTGCTTGAAGTAAGGTGTGGCCCAGTCCCATCAGGATGCATCTTAATCCTATTACTGGAGTCCATTATAAGCAGAATGCAGTTTGGACAGAGTGAGAAGCGCCATCCAGTTTCTCTTGGGGAATTCACCTACAACCTTCATCAGACTTCCCAGCTTACAGTCTGTCCACTAGAATTTGGATTTACCCATCCCCACAGTTACATGACACAATTCTTATTTTAAAAATTCCATAGCATTTACATTATATGTGTTAACAGAATGCTCTGGGTTCTGGGCTTCTAGGTTCTTGGTTGTCATATAAAATAATTTAAGGACACACCACAGGCTAAGAAAAGAAGTGAAGAGTTTATTAAAAAACAAGAAAAGAGATAAGTACACAATCCAAGACATGGATTGCAGGTGTGCTACAGGATGAGTCACACATGTAGGGCCCAGGTTAGACCTTTTTAAAACCTTTCCTCCTTCTCTTTCCTAATATTGGGGAGCGGCCCCAGCTGTTTGCTGTTCTGATTGATTGCCTTACGATCCCCGCCTGTTAGCTCTCCGGGGCCCAATGAGGAGGTCTTTTGCTTGGAGATATTGGGGACTTCCCCTTGACCCCAGAAAGAGTTTCAAATGGAACCTAGTGGCCAGGGTCTAGGTGAATCTTTCCAGATTTCTTAGTAGCAGGGGGTTTCTGGGCAGGGTCTCACAACTATGTTCTCTCCTACTTCTGCCAGGTCTTCCCTCTTTTCCCTATACTAACCTGCCATATATACATATGGCTAATACATGGTGTCCAGTTGTTTGGTTAAGCAAGCACTGGCCCAGTTGTTACTGTGAGGTGATTCCATAGATAGATTTACATCATTGGTCAATTGATCGCATCTATGACTGATTGCGGGAGGTGCCAATTGAGCTCAACCATGTGGTCATTAATTCTTATAAACATGGGGCACTTGAAAATTCAGTGAACTTCCACGATTCAAAGGACACATCTCTGTGCTGGGAGGGTGACACATTTTGATTCCACATGGAAAAGGACACACAGAACTTGCATTTGAGAATCTCTCAGCCCTTGCCCTTGGCATCTCTTCTTTTGGTGTCTCCTTATTTGTATCCTCTTATTATAATAAAACTATAATTGTAAGTATAGTGCATTCAGTGAATTCTGTGAATTGTTCTAGTAAATAATTGAATCTGAAGGGGTGGTAGGAACCCCTGAATTTGTAGCCAACTGGTCAGAGGCACATGCAGCCTGGGCCCCCAAACTTACAACTGGTACTTGAAAGGCCATCTTGTAGAGGATTGCCCTTAACCTGTGGAATCTGACCTAACTCAGGGGAAATAAATCAGAATTGAATTGATTGAGTTACTATAGTATTTACAGATGGTATCAGAAGCTTTAGAAGCTGTTGTTGAAGTTGTGGAGGGTTCCGATACCTTTATACTGACTAATACAGATTTTGGCACCAGGCTAGAATCTTAAGGATAGAGTTCTGTGGTTTTAGGATTTGGTTTTCCAATCTGGTTAGATTAAAAGCCACTAATGATTTCCAATGATCAAGAAAACACCAATAGTTCATGGCATGAATTGACAATAGAGGCGCACAAAATATCTCCATTAGGTTACTACTACTCAAATTCTTATAAAAGACAAGGCTGTGGATGACAGTGTATTTGATATCTTACAGAATTTTGTGAGTTAAAAAGTGTAATGTTGGAGGCCAGTTGTCCCTAAATATGTTGGATACAGTTGTTAAGGAAAGGGATGAGCCCAGGGTTTTCAAGTTCTCAGGTCAAGCACCACATGAAGGACATGAAAGTTTCTATGTGTGACCTGAAAGAGACCCTTATTTCCTGTTTAGAGACTCTTTCTCTTATTTGTAGGCACAAACTTGAGATTTTTGAAAACCAAATACAGAGACTTATTGTGTGAATTACTGCGATTGAATTCCCAACCTTGCAGGTGTTTGCTCTTAAATGAGGGCATTAATTGGGAAGGAATGAGATCCTGAAAAATGGATTGGGGACGTATGGGATGATGATGGTGGTGGGGACATCAACCCCACCAAATTCTGCTAAATCTTCTTTTCCAGATTAACCTGTAATATCTGCCCTGAGGAATCAACCATTCCTCCTCCATCTGAAGAGATTAACCTGCTTTGCCTGATAATCCTGTAAACCTGAGGAAAATGTCCTCACCATAACCTAGCTAAGTTAACACTGAAATTAACCATCACAAATGTCAAGCACTTTGATTCAACAATTATTAACATTTTGCCATATTTGAATCATCTATTTTAAACTTTATCATCTATACATATATCTATGATCAATCTATCTATATACCATCTATCTCTGAATTTTTAAAATCAGGTAGTGGACATTTTAAGATGTCACTCAAATATTTCAGCCTACAACTCCTAAAAATAAGGACATTTTCTAATATAGCTACGATACTACTATCACTTTGAAGAAAATTAATAATAGCTCCTTAATATCACTTAATATCTAGTTCAGGTTCAGATTTCTTTGGCTTTAAAATGTCTTTGATAGGTTTTCTTTTTTGATCATTGCATTTGGTTAAGCAAGTTATGAAAGAAGAGTCCCTCAAATTTTGGTTTGTTTGTTTTGTTTCATGACATTTACTTTTAGAAGAGTTCAGGTCAGTTTTCTGGTAGAATAACTCATATTTTAGATTTGTATGATTGTTCCCTTGTGGTGTTATTTAACTCATTCTCTCTAATTTTTCCTGTAAACTGGAAATTAGGTCTAAAGGCTGGATTGGATTTAGGTTAAACATTTTAGACAGTGATTCTTTATAGGTAATTTGTATTTCATATTGCTTTGATCAGGAGGCACATAATGCCAAGTAGTCCAATTACAGTAATTCTTAAATACGATCACTTGGCTAAGGTGACGACGCACAGGTCCTTCCATTGTAAAGGTATGTAATTCCCTTGAAAAGTGCCAGCAATCTGTTAGGCAAGATATGTATAATCCGTTCCACAGCAACCTTTTTTACTTAATGATATTAGTACCCATTAGTATTAGTCAGCCAAAGGAGTGCTGATGAAAAATACAGAATTGGTTGGTTTTTATAAAGGGTATTTATTTGGGGTAGGAGTTTACAGATACCAGGCCATAAAGCATAAGTTACTTCCCTCGCCAAAGTTATTTTCAGATGCTGGAGCAAGATGGCTGCTGACATCTTCCTGGGTTCCTCCCTTCCTCAGGCTTCTCTCTGGGTTCAGGGTTCCTCTCTTCCTGGGACTTGCTTCTCTTTTCTCTGTGAGCTTAAGTTTTCAGCATCAAACTCCAACATCAAAACTCCATCAAAACCCCCAGCATCAAAAAGCTTCAACTCTGACTTTGCCATGCCTTTTATCTGAGTCCCCACCCACCAAGGGATGGGGACTCAACACCCTAATGACATGGCCCAATCAAACCCCTAATCATAACTTAATCTTGCCCAGGTACAGACCAGATTACAAACATATTCCAATATCTATTTTTGGAATTCATAACCATATCAAACTGCTACACCACTGATGACCATTAAACTTGTTTTAATTATTTAAATGAGAGCTGAAAAATGGTGATTTTCTAATTTTCTAAGTTTTTATCTTTATTGTCAGGCATGCCTCTATACATAAGAGCTTCTCCTCATCTCCTTGGGATGAATTGTAGTTCTGACTAAAAAAAAAAAAGGCAGGTAAGTGCTTAATTCTTTCTTTTTTGGTAATTTTCAAAGTAAGGTATTGCTGTTATAGTCACTTTCAGTGGTAGCAAGAGAGATTTTTGTCTTCTTTTCTTCTTTTTTAACCTTTTATTTTGAAATACTTTCAAAATTAGAGGACAGTTACAAAAATAATATATACCCCATACAGAGAACTCTAACATGTCCCTATGGCCCAGATACCCAGAAACATCAGTTTTAACATTTTGGCACATTTAGTGTATCATTCTATCCATCTATCTATCTATTTATAAACCTATTTTCTGAATACTTGAAGTAGGTTGTATACATCATGCTCCTTGAACATACAATACTTCTGTGTACATTTCCTAAGAACAAGGATATTCACTTTAAATGCAGTTATCAAGTTCAAGAAATTTAACTTTGATATAAAGCATATGTTTACATTCCAATTGTTTTAATATATCCTAATAATGTCCCTTTGAGCCTTTTCTCCTCCTTTGTTAGATCCCTTCCAGGATCATGATTACCTTTAGTTGTCATTATCTCTTTAGTTGGTCTTTATTTTTTATTGTCGGTACATATATACAACATAAATTTTCCTGTCTTAACAACTCCCAAGCATACTACTCAATGGGATTAATTACATTCACAATTTGTGGTACCCTCACCACCTTCTTACTAAAACTTACCCATTTCACCAAACAGAAACCCTACACCATTACGCATTAATTCCCCATTTAACCTGCCCCTCCAACCCTAGGAACCTGTACTCTAATTTCTGTTGCTATAAGCTTGCATATTATCCAATATTTTCTTTGTAGTAACCAGAAAGCTTAATTTTGACATCCTAAATATATTTTTTTTAAAAACTTGTTTGCTTTGATACCCACTTAACTTCAATGGCATACACAAACTTTGTTCTTAAATCCTTCCATCCCTCCACCTTTATGTAGTTCTTGTCACAGATTACATGCTTATCAGAATCCAAAACCATCGATTTCTCATTACCTTTATGTATTTATTTGCCTTTCAGATCCTGTAGGAACGAAAAAGTGAGGTTATAAATCAAAATTACAAAAGTGCTAGCATTTATATTTACTATGTTATTACCCTCACTGGATTTCATTCTTTTGTGTGGCTTCAATCTATTGTCTAATGTTAATCTGCAAAATTATCTTTAGCATTTTTTATAAGACTGGTCTAGTAGCTATGGACTCCCTTAGGTTTTGTTTATCTAGGAATTCTTTAATCTCTCCCTCATTTTTGGAAAGACAATTTTGCTTGATATACACTTCTTAGTTGGCAATTTTTTTTTTTTTTTGCTTTTAGCATTTTATATATGTCTTCCTACTGCCTTCTTACCTCCATGGTTTCTGATCAGAAATTGGCATTTAATTTTGTCCAGTCTCCTTTGTACATGGCATGTTGCTTCTCTCTTGGAGCTTTCAGAATTCTCTTTTTATCTTTGATTTTTGATAGTTGGATATTAATATGCTGTGGTGTGGGTCTATTTTGGGTTTATTTTGTTTGGGGTTTGTTGAGCATCTCAAATGTATATCTTCATGTCTTTAATTAAATTTGGGATGTTTTCAGGCACTTAAAAAAAATATTCTCTCTGCTACCTTTTCTCTTTCTTCCCCTCCTGAGACACCCATAATGCATATTTTGCCATGTGATCTCTGTTCACTTTCCTTCATTTTTCCTTTTTTTCTTTTCTTCAGACTGTGTGATTTCAATTGTCTTGTCTTCAAGTTTACTGATTCTTCCTGCCAGTTCCAATCTGTGTTGAACCCATCCAGGGACTTTTTACTTTCTGTTACTGTGGTCCTCAGCTCTGTTTGGTTCCTTTTCATAATTTCTATCTCTTTATTGACCTTCTCTTGGTGTTCATTTATCATTTCCCTGGTTTCCTTTAGTTCTTTGTCCACATTTCCCTTTAGTCCTTTGAGCATGTTTAGGACCATTATTTAAAAGTCTTTTTCTCATTTTCTTTTAATAATCCTATGAACTTGTGTGTTCTCATTCATTCAATATTTTCTAATCAATTGCAATCATTAATCTTTATGGCATTCAAACTGCTCTTAATTTGGCCAGAGAGAACATCTTTCATCTGGCTTGCTTCTGTGTCCTTCTGAGATGGCCTCCTCATTTTTTGAGGACTTCCTTGTTTTGGGGCTCGAGAACATGTCCCAAACTCACCTTGTACTTTCCATGCCCCAGACCTGGAATCAGCCATTTCTCCAAAGAGTCTGAGGACATTTCAGTGGAGAACAGTATTGAAAAACCAAGATCTGTGTGCTCAGTGAGTTCCTTACCACTGGAGTGTCATTGCATCTAAGCTCTTTCCATAGCCCAAATTAAGCAATGTATTTATTTAAATCATGAATTAATATCGATACTCCTAATTCAGATTTAATATTGCAGGTGTAGCAGGTTGGCAAATATCTATTCCAAAAACAGATATTGGATTATGTTTGTAAACTTGTCTGTTCCTCTGGGCATATTCCCCTTTGATTGTATTAAGTTCAGAGGTTTTGCTTTTACTTGATTAAATTAAAATTAGTGCTTTGATTCAGCCACATCAGTAGGATATTGAGTCCCTGCCCCCCATGAGTCCAGGACTCATGGAGAAAATGACACGGCAGAGGAGAGAGTTTGAGTTTTGATGCTGGAGCCCCAGGAAGTAAATACACAGAAGATTACAGAGGAATAGAGACTGCTCTGTAGACACCAGACACAGCAGAGGCCCCAGGAAGAGAGAGAGCCTGATAGTCTACAGCTGACCTTGTGGAGAGAAAAGAGAAGCTGAGCCCAGAAAGAATCAAGCCCCGGGGAGAGAGATGAGCCTTATACCAGCTGAGAGCTGAGAGTGGAAAAAGCTGGGACCACGGAAAGAGGAAGGCTGAACCTTCACAGACATTGCCAGCCATCTTGCTCCAACATGTGGCCAATGCTTTTGGGTAAGAAAGAACCTCTTATGGTACCTTGAGTTGGACTCTTTAGGGCCTGGTGACTGTAGGCTTCTACCACAAATATATACCCTTTATAAAAGCCAACAGAGTTCCGGTACTTTGCTTCAGCACCCCTTTTGGCTGACTAATACAGCAGAATTTCTCTTAGCTTTTTAAATTTTATATTTGTATCTCTTTTATTTTACATAGAAAATCTTGATTCCCAATAACATTAACATATTTACTTATTTGCTATATTTTATAAGTTAAAAAAATGGTTTCAAAATTAAAATACCAGAAAATTATTCAGTGAATTTTAGGCTTTTAAAAATGTATTTCCTTTTTGTCCTTAGAATATGTTCCACTGAAGATCAATAGTAGAAGCGTTGTGTTCCAAAATCACTTGACATAATTATTTTCTCTGTATTATATGTCACCCATAAGACACCAGCCTAATTTGTTTCAGATTTACTTGTGGGTTTTTCCCCCCTTTGGGATTAAATTTTTATGGTTTTGAACAGGTAAAACATGTATATAGTTCAAATTCAAAACTACTTAAAAATACAGTCAGATAAATCTCACTTTCATCTATATCCCCTCTACCCTGTACACCCCCTTTCTATCTCCATATAGGTAAGCAATTATTTTATCACTGTTTTTTAGTTTGATACTTTATCTGTATGTATTTGATACTATATCTGTATGTATAATCTTCTCTCTCTTCTTACACAAAAAATAGCAAACTATGTTGGTGCACTGTGCCCTATTCACCTGCCCCCAGCAATATTTATAATATATCCTGGAGAATCCATATAAATACATATGTATCTTTCTCATTTTTTATTACTGCATACTTTATTTAGCAGTCCTATGCTATTGTTACTATTTAGTCTTCAACACTAGTAGTTTAGAATTCTATTATTTTATGTGTGGCCCTTTTTGCCATTTTTTATACTCTTTTGGCCTTTATAGGCATTTAAGATTTTGACCTCTGCTAAGGCTTTCCAGATGGGCAGACACTGGAATATCAGGTACAGTTAACTTCCTTCTTCAAAGGAGATATCACATCAACCTGGTTTACCTGTGAGGGAAACGACGGTAAAGAAGAACCAAACATCTGCTGTTTCCCCCTAAACTCAGCCGCAGGCAACCCTGGGCCTTTCCTGAGGAGAGGGAAAGCTGGGAAAGAATGGGTGAAGGGAGGGGTGTGGCTTTAACACAGCTGGCCTTTAATTTCTGCCTCCATTCCTCCTCCCATCTCTGCACTCGCTAGGCAAGAGTGGGGGTAATTTCCTTTTTGTGCTAATTTAAAGGCAAATGACATTTAAGAAAAAGAAATAACAGGGATTTTTACTAACATTTAGAAGTCATACCATTTGGTTTTAATAGAAAGTGAAGAAAGATTTTATTGCACACTGAAGCTGGAGCTACTATTTGGAAAAACAGATGTTTCAGACTTCTCCAAATAATATAAAATATACAGAATGCGAATTCTCTTTCTCTGAGTTTTTTCCCTGCTTCCTCATCTCCAAAGCTCATAGAATTCATATTCTCTAGGTTTCTTTCTCTGCTGTGTTCCTTTCATTGCTCCCACAGGAGCCTGGTTCAGCCTTTATTTAAAATGATAAACAAATGTTCTTTCTTGCTAAGTAATTCCTGGGGAAAAAAAATCTCTTCTTTCAAAGCTCATTCCTTAGGTTTTGTCCCACTACTGCCCTAGTCTTTAAAAAACAGTGGTGAAAAAATTCATTTGATTAAATTGAAAGGTTAGTGCTTTTCCCTAAAAAATGATTTCCTCTGACCTTTATGAGAGTGATATAGTAAAAAGAAATTAATGCAACAGATTATATTTATCAGCTAATAGATGCGCCATAGGTACATGACTATTGCCTGGCTCATGAATTAATTATACTTTCATACATGCCGAATAGATTGACGCAGCTGTGAATATATAAATTATTAGTCCTTGGAGGATAATTACTTCACAAAAATCTGAAAATTCTTGTGTGGGGGTCAGCATCCTTTTTAGCCTTGAAATCTGGAGCAGGTTGAAGCAATGATAATTCCATGGCCTGAAAGAAAGAGGAAAGGGTTGTGAGAGAGAAAAAGAACCTAAGTGAAAAAGAGGATGCAAGAATAGATGTGAGGAAAGGTGGCAGAGAGGGTGAGAAAAAATGAAAGAATGGGGGAGGATTGGAGGATATTGCAGGTCTAATTAAATATAAAAATAATAATAAATATAAAATTATATTTAGAAACACATAAATAAATAATAAAAGGGGTCTAAACTAGATCACAGATGGCCACGGATTTGGTGGAAAGAACTCTCCTCTGAGGGTTGGAATTAATGTTTTCCAATTCTGTATCTTCTGCACATGTGTTATCCAGGGAATCTAAGGAATGTGACAGTAAATCAAGTACTTTGGGAAATACAGTGTCTTTTCTTAAAAGTAGTGATTACTGTGGGCTTACTACGTAACAAGCATTATTCAAGCACTTGCATGGGTTATGTGATTTAATTCTCATACCAAGTCTAGGAGTTAAGGTCTATTATTGCCTTGATTTTATTGCGGCAGAAACTGAGGCACAGATGCTCAGCAATTTGCCCTAGGTCACATTATGAACTGCAGCAGTTGCTGTCTGTTGCCACTCATCCCCTGTTGTCTTCCTTTTGAGCAGAACCCTGGCAGTTTGGGTTGACAATATGCCCCCAATCCCAGTTCCTGGGAGATGAATGATACCAGACTTACACCAATCTTGGTTATTCTGTTCTCCTTTCTTTTACACATGTTCCAAGCCAGGTGACCCATTTCTGACCAATAAGATATAAGGAGATCTGTTGGAAAGTGTCTCTCTCCTTGATAGGTGGAAAGCACATTTTCTGCTGTCTTCTTCTTTCTTCCTACTTGGGATGACAGTATAAAGATGTCATACTTCAGGTTGTGGCAGCCATCTTGGAACCATGGGGTAACAAACCCAAGTAAGAAGGTCATTTTGCTAAAGATGGCAGAGTTGAAAGTGGACAGAGCCTGGGCTTTGAAGATGTTCTTGGACTGTCACACTAAACTTGGATTCACCTCCCCAGACTTCTTGTTATGTGATACAATCAAATGTTGTCAGTACTGCTGGAAATTTGACAGGTTTGGCCAGACTTGAACATGTGTATATATCAACTGATATGGGCACAGAACTAGATTTGAACACAGGAAACCTGTCTCTGTTTTAGGATGTTCAGCACTGCAGAATTCTCTCTTTCAGCACCTTCCACCCCCAACCTTGACTCTAAACAAAACTGTTACTCTTAATCAAGGGACAGAGGCAAAATGTAGCAAACTATAGGAATGTGAATGCTAATGAGATTTTAATTAACTAAATTATTATTTAGTCTAACTTTACTATCTAAAACTGGAATAATGGTGATAAATATTGCAAGTAAACTGTACATCATACTACAAATGTTGTTTTCAAAGGATCCATATTCAATGCCTCTCTGTACTGTTTTCTCACAACCACTCACTGACCTTTGTTTATACTTTTAACCAGGACTTCAGTTTGTACTAAAATGGTTACATTGTATCTCTAACACATGCTCTGTTTCATTAATCTTCATATTCCCAGCATCAAGTACAATGCCTAGTGCATAATAGGAACGTGATAAATGCTGTGGTGTGGAATGAAAATTGCATAATATCTCTCTCTACTAAATAGTTATCAAAGTCATGGTTCTTTCAAGAATTACAGGGACATATTAACATTTTCCTGGTCTTCAGAAATGATTTCTTAATAATTATTAAAAATGTAAAGAAATGCAAATTGGTAAAGAGAGAAAATTTGATGTTGATAATAGGTAACAGGTGTTCAGGAATAAGTTGAACTGAAAGGAATGGGCTTTTAAAAAGCTGTGTGTTCTGGAAAAATGTAAATTGTGGTTGAAATAAAACATTATACTATATTGTTCTTGGGGCAAGAAGAAATTAATGAAGTTTTCAAATATGCTTGATTTACAATCAGGGAGCAATTAACATTGAGAGGACTAGAGTTCCATTATATAATGTTTCATAAATGTAATGATATCAGAGTCAGATCACGGTTTCTGAGTATGGTGAATTGCTTCATAGAGAAGTCTTCCCCTGACATCAGTGTTAAATGGAATTCCACTTCTTGTAAAAATGCTTTCCCCTCTAAGGATGCTTTTTGAACAGAGAGGCTCTCATTGCAGGGTAGGCCAAAGTCAAGTGATATCTGCAATCTTAAGCGGCCTTGGAATGAACTAGACAGAGATGGACTCAAAATTCTGAATAAGGGAGAAGCGATCTAATGCTAAGGTGCTCTATGTTTTTCTCATTCCCTTCATTTTGTTTTTAGGAAAGAGTAGAGGAATTTAAATATGAAGACCTCATTATTATTTTTAAAATCATTATGGCTTAAATTGGCAAAAAGTACCAAAAGCAAATGTTCATGAATTCATTTCAGTGCACTCTTCAAAAATCACAGGAGAAACAATAATAAAAATAATCACCACAACAATAATAACACTTTGTTTAACTTGGTTTTTAAATTTTCTGAAATTATGTATATATATTTTTTCTTATACTTGTTTCCTTTGTGGCAATTATTCTAAATGGCCTTTATACCTAGCACAATGAGAAGTTATAATGAATTCTGAAAATTCATTAGCAATGTATTTATGAGGAATCAAAACAGTTTCAGAAGTCAACCACAACCTAAATGCAAATTTTATGTTTATTGCAACATAGTAATCATTTACAAAGTAGTGAACCAATAACCAAAAAAGTATTATAGAGAATTGGAAATATCTATAACTTATGTTGCCTGGAACCATTTAAGAAATAATCACTTTTACTACCCAGTGTAACAGAGTTAGACTCATTTATAGGTTCTCTACACATGGGTCTTTGGCCTCTTTTATTTGAACCCATGATTAACACTATACTTGATAAGGTATCTCCCAGAGACTTAAATCTTTGGTTTGTCTGTGTGCTAGTTGAACCTGACTTTCAGCAGAGTTGCAATACCTACTCTCCAGTTCATTGGACTCAACCAGGACAACTAACAAGGAGATGATGGACAACACCATCCCAAGGAACAGAGAGTGTCTGCAACTACAAGCAAGATAGTTCTGTCCATCTGCCCCATGGGATCTAAACCTCCTCTCAGTTAGAAGCAGAGTGGGCATCACCATTCCAAATTCCTCAAGATTGGGGAATGAACAATGGATAAAAGCAGAGTTACTGTTATTCTACTATAGACATTATTATTATAGCAATGGAAGAACGCTTATCATTGATATAAAAGCAATGGCCACTAGAGGTTCTGAGGGAAGGGAGAGGGAAGAATAGATGAAATACGGGGGCATTTTCAGGACTTTGGATTTGTCCTGCAGGACATTGCAGTGACAGTTACAGGCCATTGTATATTTTGTCATAACTTACAAAATTTTGTGGGACAAAGTGTAAACTATAATGTAAGCTGTAGTCCATGGTTAGTAGCAATGCTTCAATATGGGTTCTTCAATTGTAACAAATGTACCACACTAATGAAGGAGGGAAAGTGTGGGAGGGGAGGGAGTGGGGCATATGGGAATCCCTCATATTTTTTATGGAACATTTATGTAAAGTAAAACTTCTTTAAAAATAAAAAAATAATTATAAAAAAGATTACACAGTAAAAAAAATCAACTTTGAACCTTCATTTCACTATGGTGCTGTCATCTCCTGACCCAGAATTCAATCTTGGAATACACACACAAACATGTTTATATAGTTTATACAAAGAAAAAGCTGACTGGGAGAATCCTACAAGATTAAACAACAACAACAAAAACACAAAAATTAAAAAAACAAAACAAAAAAACGCTTCATGCATTTAGCACACCATAACAACATGTTCAATTTTCATCTTCCCTGTTAGGTCATAATCTCTATGAGGATAGGGACTGGGTTTGATTTAGTGCAGAATCCTCAGCAACTAGCACAGCATCTGGTACATAATGAATGAATATAACTGAAAGAAATGTGGTTACCAGCAGCTCTGGAAGCCTCCTTGTATAGTTCCAAGATGGGGGGGTGGTGTGATTCCCTTTCCTTCCACCTGATGCCCTGCTCATGGTCTGCTGGGATTAAGGCACTGGGGAAATGAAAGTGTTTCCTCCTATCAGAGAGGACAGGGAACACTGTTGGTTGTGTTGAATGTGAATTGATTTAAGAATATATCCTAGATATTGGTTTCAAGTCTAATTCGAATCTTTATGATTTGCTTCCAATCCTTAAACATGAGTGCTGAACGTTCCGTCTAATTCAGGGATTGGTAATTGTATTAGTCTGCTAAAGGAGTACAGATGCAAAGTACCAGAAATCTGTTAGCTTTTATAAAGGATACTTATTTAGGGCAGAAGCTCATAGTTTTAAGACCCTAAAGAGTCTGATTCAAGGATGCTTTCTTACCAAAGTGTCTTGCCACATGTTGAAGTAAGATGGTAGCTAATCTCTGCAAAGTTTCAGCCTTCCCTTCTGGGCTTCCTCTCTCTCGGCTGTAGGCTGGCATAGGGCTTATCTCTCAGGGCTTCCTCTCCCTCCTGGCATAGGGCTACTTCTTTTCAGACCTCCTCAGCTGTTCTGGTCTCTTCCCAAGGTCAGCTGCAAATTACCAGGTGAATGCCTCAACTTTTCTGGGAGCCACATGATCAAAAATGACAGAGCTCTCTCTTCTGGTGTGCCAATCTCGAGTGTTTCCATTTAAGATCAGATCCACCAAGAGGTTGGGGACTTAACCTGAGTCATGCCCTACTGACATGGATGAATCAAAGAAAGCTCTCAAAGCAATCCTAACAATCTAATCAAGGGCCCCTCAACTGAGCCTGACATAATCAAAGAGCATCCCACACAGAGGAATAGATTATTTTAAAAATAAAATCTTTCTCTTTTGGGGATTCACAAAAAATAATCTCAAACTGTCACAGTTAGTATGGTTCCTGTTAATCAAAATTTTCTTTTATCAATAAAAGACAGAATCTGTCTGACGAAGCAACATAAAGCAGTGGAGAATTCCCTTACTATAAAATTTAAACTGGCATTATTTAAATTTCCTGCAGCTTTGTTTCACGAATATTTGTTTTATCTTAAGTATAGCTTATAAACTTCATTAACATGAAAAGATTTTGTTAAATACTTTAACAGAACATGGCTTACACAAACCAGATCCTTGTCATTTAGGAAGTTAAAAATCACAGACATAAGGCAGAAATATTTATGGAATTCAAGTGCTTATGAAAATACAGGCAGTTCCCTGATTTATTCTGCATGACTAATAATAGCTATTACTCCATACTATGTGTACTGTGCAAAGCAGCACTTTATATACATTATCTTCACAAATCCCTCCAATGATACTATGAGACATGTACTGTTAGTGTCTTTAATAAACAGATGAGGAAGATGAGGTATTGGCAAGTTAAATAGCCCGCCCAAGGTCACACAGCTGTGACATGACTCCAGGTCCAATACTGAAACCCAGGCCCTTAGCCTCTCTACCAGCTCTCTGCTCCTTGGCTCATATCCACCTCTCCTACAAATCTGCCACCTACTAACAGCCAAATGTTCAGACTCTGCTTTTGGAGGACCATTCTCTTGGAACAGGGCAGGGATTGTGAGAGGCAAATGGCACGGTGATGGTGAAAGGTGGTGGCTATCAAAAGTTGAATCTTGGGGAGCCAGAGAGTGTTAATTTAAGTGCTTTTAAGAACAGGGCATTCTGTGTGTGAGCATGTGTGTGTGCCTGAGCATAGGAACTCTAAACTTTCCACCTTTTTTTCCCCCAATAAACCTATAACTGCTCTAAGTAAATAAACACTATTATGAAAAACAACAACAACAACAAGGCAATCCTGCCAGAACAAAATTATCAATCAGATTCAATTCCATCCTGAAATCTGGGCAATTGAGGCCCCAGACTGCTTAAAGGAGCTCTCCTTAATTTAATCCATAAGTAAACCTTCATGAAGGATGTTTATGTTCTGATTCCCCTTCAAGCTTCCACCCTTGCCATCATTCTCAACTTCCAAATAAAAGAGCCTGTGCTGTTGCCTCTACTGCCTCATCAGCCATCACTCCTTAAGCCACTGCAATCTGGTTTCTGTTGCCATCCCTTACTGGAAGTGCTCTCACAAAGGTCTGCAATAATAATCGACCCTCATGATAATAACAGCTAGTGCTTATTGATTTATTGGGAGCCAAACATTGGGCCCAGTGGTTTACAATGGTAACCCAGAAGATGGTTTTGGCTGAGTGGTCTAAGGTTTTGACAATCAAGTAAACAACTAAAAAATCAGAACAGGACACACTGTCCAGTTTATTTCTGTTCTTATGATACCCACCCCTCACACCATGTGAATGCACCTGCCCTTGGCTCTTCCTCACCTCCTGTCTGACCCCTAAAGGGACATAATTTACTATCCATGCTTTACATTGATATTCTGGGCAGGATTGTATGAGTGCCAGGGAGAGACCCCCTTTACCCAGCTCAAATTAGAGGAGGGGTGTTATTAAACAGATACATTGGGATAGTTATTCAAGGACAGGAACTGTGGTAGACCTGGAATCATGGGAACAGACTGGAAGTAAAAGAGCCATCAGCCTCCTTTTTAGTGTCTCTGCTTCTCACTACATAATGGCTCCATTCAGCTCTTGCCACTGAAAGTCTTTCTCTGCTTACCCATAATTTCAGTTTTTTCATTGCCACAAAGCTCAAGTGTACCTTAGACCCAACAGCTTGCTCCATGCATCCTTTCTTTTATGCTCCTACTGCTAACTGCCTCAGTCTTTCAATTTTCCTACTGTAAATTTCTAAAATTTGGAATTTGATGGGGGAGCATATATACGTATTTTTAGCCTGGCCATATATGTCATAAGGTACTTTCAAGCTGCAATAAATCATGCTGGGGCAAGCACACAGGTGTGTTCCAAAGAGCTGTGGCTGGGTGAATTGGGAGTTTCCTCTAGAAAAGCTGTGGACTGATAAACACTAGAAGTCATGACTTAGACAATATCCTAACCTACTACTAATAAGATAATAATCTTGGGTGATAGGCATTATTTGTGCTCATTTTACAGACAAGAAAACTGAGGCTTAGAGAGGTGACCCAATTTGTCTAAGCGGCAAAGCCAGAATTTGAACTCAGGCTGCTTGCCTAACTGACAAACTCAAAGGTTCCATTTTCATTATCATCTTTTATTACTTCCAGATGGAGTAACATTCTTACTTACTCTCTATTTCTTGAAACTTAAAGTTTTCCCTTGGGTTCTGTAATACTGTACTGTTTTGTTTTTTAACTTTCAGACTGCTTCTCCACTCTTTTCCTTTATTCTCTTTCTGATTCATAAATATAGTAGTTCTCCAAGGGTCGTTTCATGACTCCTTGTCTCTTTCTACACTTTCTCCTTAGGAAAATTCACAGGCTTCTACATATTTGGACATAGTCAGACCTCATGGTTTCTTAACTTGGGGTTTTTGAATGCCCCCCCTCCCTCAAGAGATTTGTGGATAGAATTTAGGGGGTCCATGAACTTGACCAAAAAAATTGCATCTTTATATTTTCACTAAACTCTAACTGATATTTAGCAATGCCTTCAATTATGAACATAGTCTACACACCACTATAATAGCAGCAGCACTTGTGACTTTGTCACCAATAGAAATCACAGGTATTTTCATATTTTACAATCATTGCAAATGATTCAAAATTTTATTTTTCCTATTACTACTTCAAAATCATGGTTATTTGATACATAATAAAGAAGCATATATATTGCTAGATCACAAATTTATTTGTTTAATATTTTGATAACACTTTATCAATATATTTTTTTAAGGAGGTACCAGGGTTGAATCCAGGGCCTCATACATGGGTAGCAGGGACTCAACCACTGAGCTACATCTACTCCCCACTGAGAGTTGGCTTTTTCATTTGTTTGTTTGTTTGTTTTGTTTTTAGGCAGTACTGGTTCTAACCTCAACCTTTGTACATGGGAAGCAAGTGCTCAACTCCTTGAGCTACTTCTGCTCCCCTCAATACACTTCTTTTTTTAAAGATTTATTTTTTATTTATTTCTCTCCCCTTCCTTTCCCCACCCCCGCCAGTTGTCTGCTCTCTGTGTCCATTTGCTGTGTTCTTCTGTAACTGCTTCTATCCTTATCAGCGGCACCGGGAATCTGTTTCTTTTTGTTGTGTCATCTTGTGTCAGCTCTCCGTGTGTGTGGCGCCATTCTTGGGCAGGCTACATTTTCTTTTACCCTGGGCGGCTCTCCTTACGGGGCGCACTCCTTGTGCGTGGGGCTCCCTACGAGGGGGACACCTCTGAGTGGCAGGGCACTTCTTGGGCGCATCAGCGCTGTGCATGGGCCAACTCCAAACTGGTCAAGGAGGCCCAGGGTTTGAACCGTGGACCTCCCATGTGGTAGACGGACACCCTATCCATTGGGCCAAGTCTGCTTCCTCAATACACTTTTGATAACTGTTTTCCTTTGTACTATGTGTTTTATTTTATGCATTTAGAAACTCATTTTTTCTTTAAGAAAGGGGCCACAGATTTCATTAGACTGCCAAAGGGCCCTTGTACCAAAAAAAAAAAAAAAAAAAAAGGCTAAGAACTCCTGCTTTAAAACACTCAAGCCAGATGGTCTATCATGGCTTCCAAGGGGGATTGAGTCTTAGGTAGTGCAAGAGCAACTTCCCTAAAGCTTAATGACCTACTCAGTTTCCTGAGTCCTGTCTTCAAGTTTCAGTCACCTGCCCTACCTGCAGACCTTACTTGTCAGATCAGCATCTTATCCTGTCTGTGGTATCATACCCTGGTGTTGATCTTGGACCTGTAGCTCATATTCCAGATTGCTTTTCTATTCTTGGTCACCACTTTGTTCACAAACTCTGGTTCCCCGTCACACTGGTCATGGTGGGTTCCAGGATTGTAACCACACTTTATCCTGCACACAAGCAGGGCAGAAAAATTGGACCTGTTTATTACTAGACTAATCCTCTTGAAGTATACTTCTGATCACATTGTTCTCTCTTCAGATTGCTTACAAATTAAGTACAAATTTCTCAGTATACTTTTGGTGATAAAAAAGAGAAAGTCATTCAAACCAGCTCAAGCAAGATGAGGAATTTATGATACGGATACAGGGATATCACACAGACCTCAAGAGCAGGGATATAGAAACAGATTTGAACCATAAATGGCAATTGAGAACTTTTCTCTAAAAAGCCAGATAGCAACATTTTAGGCTTTATGGGTCACATGGTCTGTGTCATTCTGCCACAGACAATACATAAGGGAATGTATTCCAATAAAATTTTATTTACAAAACAGACAGCTGACCAGATTTGACCCCCAGGTTTGAGGACCCCTGGATTAGAGCATTATCAGGATTCTGTCTGACACTTATCTTTGCCACCCTTTACACATCTGGTTTTTTGTTCTCTTCCCACTGATTGGCTTCTTTGGTTCTCATGTTGGGACATGGTTTCTGAAAGTGCTGAGTTTCCATGTCACAAGTCAGGCTAGGGAAAGTTTCCTCTCTCCCAGTCCCAATTCCAAATCCTTAGGGTTGGGATGTTGATGGACCTTGCTTGGGTGGGGTGCTTACCTCTAGACCAATGAGCTTTGGCCAGGAGGTTGAGTCTTCCTGTATGAACACGGCTGTGGCATAGTACCCCTATAACATCTTGGATGAGAGTCAGGAAGAGATCCCAGAAACGGTCAAGGTGCTGGGCAGACAAACCAGGGAGAATCCATTGCTACATTCATTCAAACCTATTTTTCCAGCATTGTCTCCTACCATATCCCTCATATTCCCACTCTGAAGCCAAACTAACTCCTTGTTGTTCTCCTCTCACATGCTATATGTTCTCACTCCGCACACCCTCTCTGCCAGTTGAAATCCTACTCACCTTAAAGTCCCTTCTAAAAGGCCACCTTTTCTCCTTTCCTTTATATCTCTACAGCACTCTATTGGCACAGTGTCTTATTCTGTAACTATTTTTGTACCTGTCTTTAATTTTTGCTGAACAATAGGCACTCTGTTGGATAAGGACATGTGACAGTCTGAAATTTTGTGAAACTGAGAAAAGATCATGTTCTTTGAACTAATCCAATTCTGTGGGTGTGGGACTCTTTGATTGCATTAGTTTCAGTTAAGGTACTTTTGACTAGATCACTGTTGATTAGATTGCTTTAGGGCCTTTGATTGGAGTGACAAGGAGGAGTGACACAGGTTAGATTGCCACTCTCTTGTGGGAGTCTTATATAAACTGAGAACTGAAAGCAGAAACACCCTGAGAAAGGCTGCCTGCCTTTTGACCCTGCCATGTGAGAGCAGACTCCAGGATCTCCTACAGATGCAGAAAAACAGAGAAACCCCAAGAGGCTGAGAGAGAGGCCACAGCCTGGAACAAATGGATCACAGAGGCACAGAAAGAGACCCCTGAGAGCCTAGGCCTACAGAGCAGCTTGAGCTGAAGAGATAGAGCCCTGCCATGTTCTTGATCACCCACAGCTGAGTGTGGGGAGAATTTGAGAAGGTAGGAGAAGGTAGAGGAGTAGGAGAGATAGACTGGCAGACTACCATTTTGCCTTGACATGTGGCAGGAGTCCAGGATCTGTCAGCAGCTAACCTTGGTGAGAAAGCATCTCTGATGATGCCTTGATTTGGACATTTTCACAGCCTCAGAACTGTAAGATTTTACCCTAATAAATTCCTATTATAAACCCAACCCATTCCTGGTCTTTTGTGCCCAGCAGCTTTAGCAAACTAAAGCAGGACATGTGTTACTCAATTTTTATCCATTCTGGTACCTTTCATAGAGCAGGCTGTACAAAGGGGGGCTGTTCTTTGAGTTAAACTATATCTTCATAGCTGAATAATTCCTAAATGAAGAAGATTCTGACTTTTTTTTAAAGATTTATTTATTAATTTATTTCTCTCCCCTTCCCCCGCCCCCTACCCGGTTGTCTGTTTTCTGTGTCTTCTTTGTCCACTTCTGTTGTTGTCAGCGGCACGGGAATCTGTGTTTTTTTGTTGCCTCATCTTGTTGTGTCAGCTCTCCTTGTGTGCGGCAGCATTCCTGGGCAGGCTGCACTTTCTTTTGTGCTGGACGGCTCTCCTTACGGGGTGAACTCCTTGTGCGTGGGACTCCCCTACACGGGGGATACCCCTGCATGGCAGGGCACTCCTTGTGCCCATCAGCACTGTGCGTGTGCCAGCTCCACACAGGCCAAAGAAGCCCGGGGTTTGAACCGCGGACCTCCCATGTGGTAGACGGACTCCCTGACCACTGGGCCAAGTCTGCAGCCGATTCTGACTTTTTATAGAGACTTGCATTTACACAGGAAACATGGTATCTACTTTCAAGAAAATTATATTTTATAAACATTTCCACATTTATAGTAACAAAATTAAAGTACATTTGCATATATGTTCCTTTGTTTGGAGAAGCTGTAGGCTTACAGATCATGCAATAAAATCCTGGATTCCTATATACCACACTACTACCAATACCTTGCATTGGTGTGAAATATTTGTTACAATTAATGATAGCATATTTTAAATAATTTTGTTATTAATTAAAGTCCATGGTTTAACTTAGGTCCACTGGGTAGTGTAATCCCAGGGATTTTTAAAAAAATTTATTCTGTTGCCATACATACAATCTTTTAATCATACTCAGATATAAATTTCAGTGCTGCTAATGTGTTCACAATGTCATGCTACCATCACCACCATTAACAAAACATTTCCATCATTCCAGATAGGAATCCTGTACATTTTAAGCCTTAACTTTCTACTCCTATTGCCACCTTGACCCCTCATAAACCCATGTTCTAGATTCTGACTCTATGAGTTTTGCAAAGATATTAATCACATTTAATATTTTTAAATGTTTAGAAATAATGTCCTGGGAAGCAGACTTGGCCCAGTTGTTAGGGCGTCCGCCTACCACATGGGAGGCCGCTGACAACAACAGAAGCGGACAAAGAAAAAACATGCAGCAAATGAACACAGCAGACAACGGGGGGGGGGGGGGGGGGGGGGGGCGCGGCGGGAAGAGAAAGAAATAAAAAATAAATCTTTACATAAAAAAAAGAAATAATGTCCCATTAAGCTTTTATTTTTTTATTGTCCTAAATTTAAAAAGAGCCACAGAAAAGACTTAATAGAAGCAATAGGAAAGTTATGAACTTGAAATATTCAAAATTGCTGTTAAAAAAATTCTCCAAAATGCTTAGTATTTGTGCAAGAAACTGACCAACGGGTCAGAGACCTCATAATCTGATTTCTTTCTTTTAGAACTAATAATTAACATTGTTCCCAGAACTCTGCTAAACTCCCCTGCTGAAAGGAAGAAAGTAAATACAGTACTAGGGGGAAAACCGGTTCATTTGCACAAAACCACAAGAGGCTTGCACTTTTGTCAAATACAAAACACTGGCTAAAGAACTATTCCTAAACTATTAGCAACTACATAAAAGCTTTTTATTTAACAGCAGCCTCCTGGGAGACTGCATTGGAATGTGCAGCAATTTTGAAAAAGACACAGATTTGGCTCAATTGTAAACATTAGGTGCACAGAGGCGAAGCCATTGTGTAGTTGGGGCGGGTGGGGTCCTGATTTCCAATGTTGATAGAAGGATTCTAATTTCTCTCGGTATTTACTTTTTCAACTACAATTACAGTTTTGCTAAGAAAAAATATCGGTTTTTAATTTTCTGCGTCTGCTGAAAAAAAGAAAACCTCTCATTTACCTAAAAGATCACTTTTCTGCAATCTCTAGAGCTGCTGGGAAAACAAAGTCCAGCCCCACCGCCGCCGCCACCTGAGAACCCCGCCCAGCCCACCCGGCTGGCCGCGGACTGTGCAGGCCGCTCTGACCCTACGGGTCTCCGCGGCGCAACCGAGCCGTAGACGCCTCTCTCGGTGGGGATGCTCTGACCAGCAAACCACAAGACAGAACCCAAGGCTGCACTTTGAACCAACACCTTTTGCCTAGTTTTCTTTTTCCTCCTCTCGCGAGTCTCGCCGCCCCATGGCTCAGGTACTTTCTGGTCCCTTGGCTGCTCTCCAGCCACCTGCGTGGTAACAGGATGGACCCGCAGTAAGGAGGGGGCTGGAGGAAACTCGGGTAGAGACGGAAACTACAACTCCCATCACGCCCCACAGCCGGCTCCCTCCTCCTCCTCGCCCCTGCGGGCGGCCGGGCAGTGCAGGGCTTTTATCTGCGGATCCGGCGGGAGGGAGGGAGCCAGATCCCCGAGATCTTCCCCGACGGGAGCCGTGCAGGGCGGAGGCGGCGGCTCCAAGCCGGATTCTACCTCTGCGCCCCGGCCAGCCCGGAACCCCCGGGGGCACAGGGTCCGTCCCGGGGTTTCGAGAGGATGGTCATCCGTGTGTTCATCGCCTCTTCCTCCGGCTTTGTGGCGGTAAGCGCGGCGGGGGCCGGCCGCTGGCTGGGGGCGCGGCTGCCGGGGCAGGGGGCGCGGGTCCTGCGGGAGGCGCCCGGCAGTCGCCCTTGAGCGTCTCGGCGCGCCGAGCGTCCTGCAGCTGGAGCCCGCGCGGAGTAGGTGATCCATCATTTGGGACTCCAGTGAAATGGGCTGGGGGACCCCGACTCACCCCCATGCCCATTCTGCGGGGCCTGAGAGGGAGAAAGCGCTGCAGGAGAATATGGAAACCCATGGCTCCTGGATGTGTGGTTCAGGCATTTGGGTATGGTGTTGTCCGAGAGCTTCGGGTGTCCTGCTTCCCGTAGTGCTTAATTTCCCCGGTTTGGGGATGTTCACCTTGGTTATTTTTTGCACCAGAGTTTCTTCAGTAGCTTGGCTTGCTAACCTAACTCCAGAACGAAACAAATTTAGCTGGGGATTGCGCTTCACCTGTGCTTACCCCACCCCAAATACATTTCTGTAGTTTCACCTGCGCCAAGAGAAAGGTAAACCAGGTTTGTCCTGGCACGGTTTTTTAAGTGTCACTTTTTTTGCCTAGTGTCTTATCAATATTTTTACATCTTTATGTAAATGTGTGTGTTTGTTTTCTTTCCCCTCGTAGTACTGTGGTAAATTTCATCTTGGGAGTGTATAAACTGTGATCTATTCACTTAATTTTTTAAGTTGACTGGTGGATGCTCTTTAATTTTTAGAAAAATTTTTTTTTAGGGAAAAGAAGTTAAATAGCCAGAAATAGCATGATTATTGAGATTTAGTTTCCTTAGCTAAGAATTAAAATATAGATTTAAGACATTCCTTAATGAACTATATAATCAAATACATCAAAAAGTGCAATACGGCTTGCTTACAACCTGGTCTGGCCACTTTCCTGCCCAGCAGCTCAGATTGTCCCAAAATGGGTGGGGTGGAATAAAAAACTGTTTGCAAATCTTTGGGCTTAAAAGGTTTAAACAGAAGCCTACACTGTAATACAAAAACCTCCCATTGCTTTAGGAAGAATAGGTGGGGAACTCCACGGTATCTGTCTGTGTCGGCAAGGCTGGTCGTCTGTCTCCCAATAGATAGTTTTTGGTGGTTCTAGTTGTAGTTTTTTGTGGTTGCTTAGTCATACCTGCCTTTTATAGATACCCGCCTCCCCTCCCTCCCCCAAACTACATTTTATGTTTGGAAATCCATACTGTTTCATGGCTAGACATGTGTTTTCAATGCACACCTTAATGAGAATGAAAGAAAGTTTTTGGTTTCACCTTCAACTTGCATGCTTCAGTAATTTTCCTATAGAATTGTATTGATTGTGAAAGGATGCTTTAAAGTGTTAAGCCAAGGCTACTTTGGAAAGTCAGAGTCACCACTTGAGAAAATTAGTTGACTGAACCTGTCAGTAGGTAGTATATCAAGGTAGTTCTGGAACCCTGCAATCTGTACTATTAACAGATGTGTGTTGCCTGCCTACCTTGTACCTTTTTAATTTTTAAAGTAATATGTTTTGCAAATGAAGCTAGAGTTAAGAGACCTAAGTTTTAGTGGCACTCCACCTCTGTCTCAGTGTCTCTTTTGTAAAATGAAGGATTTTGATGAATAAACTCTCAATTACACTCTGACTTTGAAATGCTTTGATGTCATCATTTGGGTAAATTTGGGTAAATCCTCATTACAGCTTCTTTTGCTTTAACGTTATACATATCAGCCTCAAGGTGAATATGTTATTTTTCTAGGACATTTTACTGTGATGTCCAGGTCCCACCAGTGCCCCACCTGGCAGTATGTGTTCTGACATGGTTTGATTTGAGCTGGAAGATGTATTCAGTTACCACATACTTATATATAGCCCATAAAACTAATTATCTATTTTATTGGTCTGCTGTTTGAAGAACCAGTCTTTTCAGGTCTCAGACAATCATTTATGGACTCTCCCAAATTATAATATTATCTCCTATATCACTACTCAGTTTTCCTGTAAAAATGTAATTTTGATACTTTTGATGATGTTATGTTTATGCTTGTAAATAAGAATAGAATGATTATTCTAAGAAATAATAAGTCATTTATGTCATCTATTGAGTTGGGGAGGTTAATGGAGCTTATAGTATTTAGCTATATATGAGGCTTTGATGACATTGCTATAAAAGATTGGGATGCTAACCACATAATATTTTCTCCCCTGCAGTGTCTTATTGACCATGAGCACTGTTTTTTTCGGTGCCCAACCTCTCTACCAGCAAGCATATGGGAAAACAAATAATTTTATTTGTTTGAAAGTCAGTTTAGTTTTAGCTGAAGTTTATTAAATCACCAAAGAAGGAATGTGTTTTAGTTTCCCGGCTGCTAAAACAAAACCATACTGTGCCTTGGCTTAACAGCAGCAATTTATTGGCTCATGGTTTCAGAGGCCAGAAGGCTTGCTTCCTCTGGGGTTGGCATTTTCTGGCTGACCAGCATTCTTTGGGGTTCGGTTCGTTGGCTTTCCTGTCACATGGCAATGCCCATGGTGGCATCTTCTCCTTTCTCTTCTGGGTTCCATCGACTCCCAGCTTCTGGCTGCTCCATGTGGCTTCTTCCATGTCTAATTTCCTTTGATTGTAAGAATTTCAGTGGTACTGAATTAAGGCCCACCCTTATTCAGTTTGGGCACACCTTAACTGATAACATCTTCAAAGGCCCTATATTACAAATGTGTTCACACTTCCAGGGCCAGGGTTTGGGACCTGAAAATGTCTTTTGTGGGGGACATTGTTCAGTCCCCAACAGAATATGATTAGAATTCGATTTAGCAAGTAGGTCTCAGTGGTTCCAAGATGATGTTCTGCCACAAACAGCAATAGATTTAAATAAGCAATCTGTTTAGAGAAGATCCTCATATCTTTTCTGATTTCCCCAAGCTCTCCATCTTCAGTATATAATAGTGGTAGTTGTAATAACTAACACCAAGGGTGATGCCCTTTTATTCCCCAGGTGCCAAAGAAGTATGCTTTTACTAGGAAATGAAAATGATGCCACGTTATTTTGCTATGTATACCTGAAAATGAAACTTCTTATGCAGCTGATAATGTTGCTGTCATTTATATTGTAGTGAAAGACATTTTATTTCAGTTCTAAGAATGTAATAGTGATAGAAATGCCATTTGAAAATTTAGTTTATTTTGGGTGTACATCCGATGGGGATGTCCTGGTAACTTTGCCCACAAAGCAGGTTAATATGACTTTTTCATTTGAAAACATTGATGTCAGTCAATTTCTTCATTCGTTTATTCAACAGGTATTTTCTAAGAGTCTTTTGGTTGCTGAGCTCTATTCTTGGTCTCTTGTAGGAAAATAGAGGGTGTAGTTTCTGTCCCCAAGGAATTCATACCCCAGGTGGGGAGATAAGATCAACTGGTAAAGCTAAAGGACATCCCTAGGACACATGCCTTTTTCAGGAACATTCTTACCAGAGATAGAAATAATACAGGTGGTAGGGAGATGCATTGCAGGATGTCAGATAAGGAGGAAATGTGCCAAAAATCATAAAATATGCATGTGGAAGCCTTAGGCAGATGGCTGGGGGAGGAACTGGGTTAGATTTGGAGCTTGGGAAGGGGTGCATAAGCCCACCTTGCTCAGGCTGGAAAGGGAGGTGCTTTAAATGGAAGGGGTGGGCAATCTTGAGGCCCCTCTGGACTTGTTTGAGGAGAGTAGACTCTGAGTCTCTGAAAGAAGCCAGCGATAACAAACAAACTCCCGTGCTCAGCACTTCTTAGATGTCTTCAGTATCTGCAGCTTGTTTGGTGCCTGGAACCTTTTGTCCTCCAGGGAACAAGGGACTATCTGATAGGGAGGGGGACCCAGGTGTGTGATTGAAGAAAAATTTTTACTTCCCTGCTTGCCTTGAGGAAAATTCCTCAGTCTTTCACTCCTCATTAAAGTTCCTGGGCTCAGTTTTGAGGCTAAAAGAAAGAAACTGAAAATAATTTTTCTAGTGAAGTTTGGCCACCTCATTTTACAGAGAAGGAAACTTGTGCACAGAGTTTAAGTGGTTTGGCCTAAAGTCATATGTCAGAGCAGAACTGAGATTTGGTTTGAAAACAAGGTTTCCTGGTTTCTGAATGCATTCATTCATGCTATTATTCATACATTCATTTCACCATCATTGAAACCTACTATGTACCAGGCTCTGTGTTAGGTTCTGTTAGGTGCCAGGTGTGTGTATCATGGTCAGGAGGATACATGTAGACTCCACCCTTATAGCATAAATTTGTGCTGACCATCTCCAGTCCAAATACTTAAAATGAAAATCATTAAATCAGGGAGAATGAAGACTGATGCTGGTTTTGGGGGTTATTCCTTGCTGCAGGGTAATGAGCTAGGCAACAGCATATTCCTGGATGCTGTAGAGGACAGCCTCGCTGGAAAGAAATTGGAAGCAAGGGTTTCAGAAACAGGGAACTCTGCCCACGGCTGCAGCTATGCTTGCAGGTGAGGGCGGAGGTAGAGGGGAAACACAGTGAAGTTGCGCTGAGTAGTCTTGATCTTAGCAACTGTAAAATGCATGCCATACTGCTTTGTATGATTTGTAACTATTTTAAACATGCAATTACCAGTTAAGGGGTTGCATCCCCACAGAATGTAGTCATTCAAGTTTCACTGTGTAAAGAAGCCTGGAAAAAGAGTTCCAAGGCTACTTGAAATCAGGATGTGATCATGTAGAACAGACTGGGCATTAATTCCTATGCATGTTTTAATGTCAGAAGTGAGTGAGCTTGGGTTCTTTAGGATCTTTAACTTACTACGTTCTCAGAGCCACATGGTAAGGTAGTTATTTATTTCCATTCTACAGATGAAGAAGCTAAAGGTAACTGACCTGTTTGAGATCGTGTTCAGTAGTTGGTAGGACCCCAAGTCAAACCTAGGTGGATGAGTGGCTCCAAAGCTTCTAAGGCAGAAGTTCTCAACTGTGGGCAATGTCATGCCATGGGAACACGGCAGTGCCAGGGATGCTAGACATCTTGCAGTGTGCAGGACAGTCCCTCACAGAGAACTGCCCCATCCAAACTCAAGTGGTGCCCCTGATGAGAAACAGTGCTGATGGGCTGCTGAGAATGGGGAGCAAGGTTAGGGAAGTGGGAGGAGCATACAGGAAGTAATTAGCAGAAGCTTGTGGTTGAATGGGAGGTCAGGCTGGGAAGGCATGCAAGGTGAGGGTTGGGGAAAAAAAGACTGATGGTGTTTTGGACAAATGTCTTGAATCTTAAAGTCATCAGGTAGCTATGCAATTATATGGAATTATGATATCTAGTTAAGGTCTATTGCTGGAAAGGGAGATTTAGCAATATCCCAAGTGAAGACCTGATCTCAGTTTTTCTCGTTTGTTGTAATTTTAACCAACTTTGGCATGTTTTTCCTACTTTACAATATTTTTAGCTTGTAAATATAATCAAGGGTATGGACTTTTTTTAAAAAAATGAATTTTGGGGATTTTTATCCATGTGCATTAGAACACTATAAATGAGCATTTCAGTCTATTTGAGGAAACTAAATTTGGACAAATATTTATAATATGAAGTGTAAGGTTGTTGCCATATTGCTGGAATATAAGACTACATGAGTCTTGTTTTTTCTGTACTTTTCAATTTTTTTTTTTGCCCAGAACAGAAAAGGAAAACAACTACTGTGGAAAATCAACAGTTTAACTGGAAGCACTGGAGATACTAACTCTAAAGAATATTTCTTCTTTAGACATTTTTCCGGATTAACTTATAAAAGTGTCTGAAATGAATTGTGTTTTTTAAAAAATTTTCAGTAAAGTTAGGAATGGGGGATAAAGTAGAAAAAGTCTAGATTCTTAGTGAATGCTTCACTTTTAAAAATGACTATTAGCATGACTTACTGGCCATTAAGAATAGAAGTTTAAAATATTTTATTTTGAAATGTAGAAATTAAAAGAGAGATCAACAAGTGATTAGTTTAGCTGTTAAATATCAATTAAAAAAAAATTGCTCTCCAGCTTCTAAACTCAGAAGGAGAGACCCTTTCAGATTTCAGCATTTTTTCCAGCTGGGACCACTTTAATGTGTGTTATTTTAGCTGCAGTGTTAGTTATAAACTTGGTATTCTAATTTAAATTACATTCCTCTATCCATTATTTATCTGTGATTAATTTTATATTATACCATCTGGCCATGATACTCAATGTTCAAATTGGACAATTTAATGATAAATTTGCTTCTTTCTGTGAAATGGTAAATGCTCATTGACATAAGAGAAATTTTCCACGTTTGATTATGTACAACTAACTGTCTTTTATTGGTTTTCTTTCTAGTTGTAGTTTAAGAACATGTCCTCGAACTCTTCTGTTGAGTGTTTTTTAGGCTGATAGTGATACACGTATGTACCACGCTTACCTAGTTTGTGAGGTGTAGTCAGGATGGCTAGGAGAGTGGGGATAGAGAGGAAGGGACTGGGGATTGAACCTTTACCAGCTAGCGACTGAGTGATCTGATTTGAGGCGTGCAGCGTTTCTATTCTGTCCCCTCTCTTAATTGGTTACCTGCTACACTGGCTAGTTGTTCAGGAGCTGGGCGTGGTAATCTAAGGGTTAGTTTTGTTACTGCTCTCATATTTGATTTTTTCTCCCAAGCTCTAAAAAGAAATCAACCTAGAAAAAGCACTTAGTTGAATGTTTCCCTTCTGAACTCATGACAGATTCCAGGCAAATAGGACCCCGAGCCTCTGGACCAACTTGGTTGGGCCCCTGGATCTGATTCTCTTTGTTATCAGTATAGCTTATTCCTGAGGGGCCCTGGCCCTGTTGGGCTGGCTCAGGTCTGGCAGAGCCCCTGGACCTGGAAGGACAGGGCTGGGTGTACGTCGGGAGTGTCCGCCTTGCTGTGGGCCTTCTGCCAGCATCGCTTCAGAGCTTCTGAAGCAGGAAGTGGAATGTTGGCAGTGGCTGAGGGCAGGGGTTTCTTCCAGGTGCGTTTTCCCCTTCCTCATGGTGGCCCGAATCTAGAAGTGGCTTTTTGCCATCCTGAATCCAGTGACTTTTGGAATGGATGGCTGAGAGTAAGGGACACCCAATTTGATGGCTTGCTTAAGAGGCCAGTTTAATGGTATTGGATAAATGCAAAGAGTTGAAGTGAGCAGCTATGGCTGCATACCAATCCAATATTAAAAAGAAAACAAAAAACCCAAAGTAACAGTGACCAACATAGCTTTTGAGTTTGTTTACCCTCTGTGGGCTGTACAATGAGTGGGAGTGTGGTGTCCTTCATTCATTGCATTCCCGTGTGGATTGAAGCTTGCTAGTCTCTCCTTTAGTAATTACATTTGTTGGGACAGAGCTTCCAGTGAGAACCGGCCACCTCAAAAAAGCCCCAATTAATAGGGGTTTGGGGGAAGCAGATTTGGCTCACCTAATAGAGCATCCACCTATCACATGGGAGGTCCAGGGTTCAAACCCAGGGCCTCCTGACCCATGCGGTGAGCTGGCCCATGCACAGTGCTGATGCACACAAGGAGTGCTGTGCCACTCAAGGGTGTCCCCTGCATAGGGGAGCCCCACGTGCAAGGAGTGTGCCCTGTAAGGAGAGCCGCCCCTCGTGAAAAAAGTGCAACCTGCCCAGGAGTGGTGCCACACATGGAGAGCTGATGCAGCAAGATGACCCAACAAAAAAGAGACGCAGTTTCCCAGTGCCACTGACAAGAATACAGGCAGACACAGAAGAACACACAGTGAATGGACACAGAGAGCAGAAAACTGGAGGGGGGGAAGGGGAGAGAAATTTAAAAAAAGGGGTTTTCATTGACCATGAGGTGCAGCGATGCCCAGAGATGTACTTACCAAATTCAGTGGATGTGTCTTGATGATGGGAGAGAGTGTTGCTGTGGGGGGAGTGGGGGGTGGGGGCGGTGAGGTTGAATGGGACTTCATATTTTTTTAATGTAATATTTTTTTAAAAAATGAATAAAAAAATAAAAAATAAAAATAAAAAAAATAAAGATGATATTTGGACTCTTAACAGTGACATTCACTTAATGAATTAGTAGTTGGAATTACATGAGTTAAAAATGCCTGGAAAGAACTTTTTAGGACTCATGTTTCCATAACTTGTTGAGCTGCATTTTATTGTTTATTTTCTTGAACTTGAAATAAAGTTTTTTTTAAAGTGGAAAAAAAAAAAGGGGGTTTTGCATTTATCCAATACCACTAAACTGGCCTCTCAAGCAAGCCATCAAATTGGGTCCCTTACTCTCAGCCATCCATTCCAAAAGTCACTGGATTCAGGATGGCAAAAAGCCGCTTCTAGATTCAGGCCACCGTGAGGAAGGGGAAAACGCACCTGGAAGAAACCCCTGCCCTCAGCCACTGCCAACATTCCACTTCCTGCTTCAGAAGCTCTGAAGCGATGCTGGCAGAAGGCCCACAGCAAGGCGGACACTCCCGACGTACACCCAGCCCTGTCCTTCCAGGTCCAGGGGCTCTGCCAGACCTGAGCCAGCCCAACAGGGCCAGGGCCCCTCAGGAATAAGCTATACTGATAACAAAGAGAATCAGATCCAGGGGCCCAACCAAGCTGGTCCAGAGGCTCGTGGCCCCATTTGCCTGCAATCTGTCATGAGTTCAGAAGGGAAACATTCAACTAAGTGCTTTTTCTAGGTTGATTTCTTTTTAGAGCTTGGGAGAAAAAATCAAATATGAAAGCAGTAACTGTCCTTTGATGATCAATAAACTATTTACTAGCTGAAGTAGGTGTTTGTGTTGAATGTTTGATTTATTTAATTCCAGAGTCAGCTTATGTTCAACCCAAACATCATCAGCTCGTCTATGGTCTGTGATTTCAGGGCAGTGTAGCATCATGGTTAATGCAGGGGCTGAAAATCCACATCCCAGCTCTGCAACTTACCAGGCGTATGACATTAGACAGTAACCTCAACCTCTTCACTGTAAAAATGGGGTAGGAATGGTGCCTTATGTGTAGTATTGCTATGAGCATTAAATGAATGAATTATTCCACATAAAGTGTTCAGCAGTATGCCAGGCCCACGGTGAATACCCAGTGCATGTTATCAATTATATCATCAGCATTATCAGTAGTAGTAGCAATAGTAATGATAAAAAAAATCATAACCTTAAAAAAAAAATCATAACCTGAGTCATGTAAGATCTTTAATTATCAAAGAAATCAAAGAAATTGTCTACATTTTACATACTTCTTAAGAAATCCAGGATGCACGCTAGTATAATATTAGGGTAGTTTTTAGTAAATTTAAGTATGAAGGGTTTTCTACTTAAACTTGAGTTTACAACATTACAGTTTGAGCAGGTTATCTTCTGCACATGCTGATTAATTAGAGTTCTAATGTAATTTTGTGTGCACAGCATAATGTACAGGAGTCAATCAAACCATATTTATTTGTCGCTGGGTGGTTTGAAGTTATATGTACCCCAGAAAAACTTGTTCTTAAATATGATCCGTTTCTGTGGATGTGAACCCATTGTAAGTAGGACCTTTTGAGGAGTCTACTTGAGTTAAGGTGTGGCCCACCTCAATCAGGATGGGTCTGTCTTCTGTGATTGGAGTCCTTTTATGAGTTGAATGAAATTCAGACAGAGACAAAAAGCCACAGGAAGCAAAAAGCTGAAATGGAACCTGGAAGAGAAGGAAGAGACCTGGCGATGCTGCCTTGTGCCGTGCCATGTGGCAGAGGAGCCAAGGATCTCCACAGCCAGCCCCAGACTGCTACGGTCTTCAGGAAGAAAGCATTGCCTCAAAGATGCCTTGATGTGGACATTTTCCTGAACAAGTGCCCTTTTGGGTGATGGGAGATTATTGGTGTTATTATATTGTAGCCCTCTGGGAATTAAATGTAAGAGAGGGAGTTGAAAATGGGAGGACATAATTGGGATGGCTGGTGGGTGGAGGGCAGGCAGCACCGTGTATAAAGGGTCAGTGTGATCAGTGTGTACACAAAGGCAAGAGATCTCACAGTGAGGGTCTGCGAAGCTGCAGTGCATAAGCTTCATCTGTGTAGTTTAATTGTTTCAGCATAGTTTATTGCTAACCATCTCTCTGAGACCAGATACTTTACATGTGATTTGCTAATAGAACCTTAAGCTTGGTATATAGAAGAAAATTGTGTCACACAAGCAAACCAATGAATGGAAACAATGTGGACTTTTTTAGCAGAAAGACTTGGGTTTGAATTATGACTCTGACACCCTAACCGCCAAGTCCTTTAACTTCTCTGAGTATCAGGATCCCCTTTTGTAAAATTGTTGGAGCTCAATTAAATAGCAGCCATTATTATTCTTACTGCATCATTTAAATTAAGTGGGCAATAATTCTCTGGTTTGTGTGTATGTGTGTGTGTTTCCAATTTTAAATGAGAGATTAAGTTTTAATTAAGGGAGGTAAAAAACCCTTGTTCTGTAATCAGAAATAGGTCTTGAGTTAGATGGAACATTTCCTTAGGAAGACTTGAAACTGACCTTGCTTATTTATTTTTTATTTATTTCTCTCCCCTACCCCCCATGTTGTCTGCTCTCTATGTCCATTTGCTGTGTGTTCTTCTGTGTCCACTGCATTCTTGTCAGCGGCCCGGGGAATCTGTCTCTTTTTGTTGCGTCATCTTGCTGCATCAGCTCTCCGTGTGTGAGATGCCACTCTTGGGCAGGCTGCGCTTTTTTCGCGCTGGGTAGCTTTCTTTGAGGCGTGCACTCGTTGCACGTGGGGCTCCCCTACGCAGGGGACACCGCTGCGTGGCACGGCAATCCTTGCGTACATCAGCACTGCACATGGGCCAGCTCAGCGCACAGTCCGGGAAGCCCTAGGTTTGAACCCTGGACCTCCTATGTGGTAGGAGGATGCTCTGTTAGTTGAGCCAAATCTGCTTCCCGACATTGCTTTTTAAGGTTAATGTAGGCCAGGGTCATAGTCTGGTTACAAAGTCTGGCAACCCCTACTCTTTTGAGTTGACAGTGTTTTAACAATTTTTGACCAAATAATTTAAATACCAAACAATGCCTTTCTCTCTCATATACAGTCTGGATTTTGTGCTGTGCTTTAGCTATCTCGTGATCTCTTGATCCTAAGCCTTGATCAATCATGGCATCAGTTCACTGGAGCAGTGTTGTCACCACCCCTGTAAGTGGTGCATGTACCTTGTGGGATTGCTTTAAAACTGGAAGGAATTGAAGAGATAGTTTGATTCATCTTCTTGAGATGCAGAGTGAGCTGTTAAATGACTAGTTCAAGTCTACACAGATTTCAAGCTCATGGTCCATTGTCCTAGAATTTCTAGAGTAGTGTATTATGGATAGAAAATACTGAATTGGAAGTTGGGAAAATGGTGTCATTTAATTTACTTTGTGTATTAAGACAAGAAGCCTGACTTCTCTGGGCTTCAGTTTTCTCATAATGGTGTTTTTTGAGATATAATTTATATACCATAAAACCCTCCCTTCTAATTTGTACAGTTCTTGTATTTTAGTATATTTGGTAGGCTGTGCAACTGTTATCTAATTCCAGAACATTTTCATCACCCCAAAAGGAAACCTGTACCCATGAACAGTCACTCCCTATTTTCCTTCCCCCCAAGGCCCTTACAACCTCTAATCTACTTTGTATCTGTAGGGATTTGTCTCTTCTGGACATTTCCTATAAATGGAACCTTATCATATGCAGCCCTTTGTGTCTGGCTTCTTTGACTTAGCATATTATCAAGGTTCATCCATACTATAGAATGTATCAGAACTTCACTTGTTTTAATAGCTGAATACTATTCCATTCTATGGAATATCACATTTTGTTCACTCATTCATTAGTTGTTGGGTATTTGGGTTGTTTCTACTTCTTGCCTATTATGAATAATGCTGCAAAGGACATTTATGTACAAGTTTTTGTATGAACATGTTTTAAATTCTCTTGGGTATATACTTAGGAGTGAAATTGCTAGGTCATATGATAACTCTATGTTTAACTTTTTCAGGAACTGCCAAATTTTCTCCAAAGTGGCTGTACCTTTTTACATTCCGACTTGTGATGTGTGAGGGTTCTAATTTCTCTAAATCCTTGCCAGTACTTGTTATTGTCTGTCTTTTTAAATTGTTACCATTCTAGTGAGTATATAATGGTATCTTGTGGTTTTGACTTGCATCTCCCTAAGACTGCTAATGTTGATGTTTTTAAAGAATTGTTTAGATGCTTTTTTAAAAAAGGTCTCTTATAAGTCTGAATTTTATTTTATTTTTTCCTTTTATTCCACACACAAACTAATACTAATAACACAAAATTGAGTATTAAGGGTATATGTATTTTGGAAACTTAATCAGTTACCATGCACATATTAGTACCTTCTGTTACCCAGAATTGTTTTCAGACATGTTCAGGATGCAGAACAAGAATATGGCAATACTCTATCTTTCAAAATAACTTGTAATTTGATTGGAGAGAAAAAGATGAATATAGAAAACAGAGAACAGCACGGGATCATATGGAATTTAATGCGAAAGTTACTTATGCTGTAGATTCAGGGCAGGTATATTTATTTGGATGAGGGCAAAGAAAGTTATTCACAGCTAGACAGAAAGGTAGCATCTCTTGAATTAGGAAGATGGTTTTTTTCTTAAGATTCTAGAAATTTTCACTTAAATAATAGGCTCTAGTGAAAGTTAAGCCAGTTTTTCAAAATAGTTTATATGAGCTTGTGAACTGGAGCATTTCTTTTTTGTCAAAGAAATGAATTTGATTTATGTATCTGGACTGCCCTTTGTTTTAGACTGGATAACTCCTTTTCCATTTGTATGTATTTCCTGTAGTGTGACAGGCAAGATATGGTTGCTCTACAGTTAGTTCCCCCTGATATTTTAATAGAGTATTTGGTTCTAAGAGATAATTAACAGGGATGAGATGATTAATAATTTATGTTTTGACTTCCTTTTCCATTAAAGAAAAAAAAGCATCATCCTTTTAACCAGATTAAGCCTGTGTCTCAGCTTCAGAAAGTCTAAAAGAACGTCACTGCCCCTCAGAGCTTTTATATTCAAGGCCGAACTTCTGGCCTGGCCTTCTGGGCCCTCTGTGATCTATTTCTATTTCTGTTTCTGATCCCCCTTTGCAGCAATTTCTGTCACTTCTCTCTTGACTGCTTTATAAATATACCAGCTTTACCCCCTGTTCCTGTGCCTATTCTCATGCCGCTTTCTTTGTCTTGACTGTTGGTGCCCTCCCTGCGCTCTGGCTCATTAGACTCCCTCCTTTCTTCCAAGACCATTGCCAACGCCATTTCTCCAGGCAGCCTGGCCTGCCCCTTCCTGCCTCCTTCCTTCTCTGCCCTGAAAGGACTCTGCTTGCCCTGTTGTGGCCTCATACAGTCCACCCCTGGTTGTAATTATTTTTTACAAGTTCCAGATTCTTAGAGGTCAGGGACTGTTGTGTTCATTTTTTTCATTCCCCCAAGCTCCCTATTAGACAACATGGCCTGTAGTGTGTTTCATTGAACAAATAAAAAAGAAACACTGTTTTTGTGGCTTCCACATTGAAACTAATGCACAATATAAATGGAATCAAGAGGTTTTTACCATACCGACTTCATCTGCCCTTGCCTTAGGTAGATAGAAGTCTGCTTTGAAAAACTTAAAGGCTCTGAAGGACACAATTCATTTTACTGCCTCTTAAATAAGTGGCACAAAGCTTTCCTTGTTATTAGAGACACTTTTAATTTAGTATAATTTCTGTTATCCAGATAACAGCATTCTAGAACCCCTGCATAGAATGTAGCTGTAAACTTGAAGAAGTAAGGTCATTGAGAGGCACTTACCTATTTAACATTTTGTTTAACTTTTGAAATCACTTTAGGCCTATTTTGGTTTGATGTACTTGGATAACAAAGCAGGACCAGGTGCAGTGCATTTTGAAAGACTTCTAAACTGAAAATAGTTTAAATAAAATAATAGTAAATTTGTGTTTAAAGAGGTAAGCTTCAATTATTCAGATAACCTCAGTCTTCAATTTCAGGATAAAATACTTTATTTGCTCCTAATTCTTACCCCATGTTGCAACTCCTTTTGCCTTTTCTTTCCCTGCTTTCTACCTGTCTGTTACAGTACATGTAGGCTTTTTCCCCCATATCCTCCTAGGAACTGTTGTTTGCATTTTCCTCCTTTTTGCATTTCTGATGTGGTGCTTTGTGCTTTGGGTGAAGGTCACCACCCCTGGTCCTGCATCTTTTTTTTTTTTTTTTTTTGGTCCTGCATCTTTTAATGGCAGCTTCATACTGAAGTTATTTGTTGGCAAGTCCCTCCCACCTCATCACATTAGAGCAGGGGTTCTTAACAAAGGGTCCCTGAGTTTGAATTGAAATTATAAAAAAACACCATTATTCTTATGGGGACATGTTGGTGTGGGTGTGATATATTGATTAAATATATAGTGTGGACTTAGTAAGGGATCCGTGGTTTTCACCTGACTGGCAAAGGGGTTCATGGAACAAAAAAGGTTAAGAACCCCTGAATTACATGCTTTGCCTTGTTTCCTCTGTTCCTTTCAGGCCTAGCTCCAGGGCAATGTCCAGCACATCACAGGGCCTCATAAACACCTGTAGAGTGAACCATGGCTCCTTGACCTTCTTAAGAGATTTCGTTTTACTCTATGCTGGCTCTGGTTCTCTCTCTCTGTCTCTGTCTCCAGTTCTCTTCTGTTAATTTCTTCACTTGCTCATTTGAGCCAAGATGAAAAGGAGAATGGTATGGCTGAAGATAATAGAGAAATTTTGAGGTACAGAATAAAAAATTTGGGGACACTCTTCAAGATGGATTGCCTTATCTGGAATGGAGGAGCTAGGGTCATCCATGGGAAGGGCAAGTAATTGTGGAGATTTGAGAAGGATCTGAACGCTCCCAGGGATTGTGTAGGACCAAACAGAATTGAGGCTTCAGCTGAAGTTAGATAGTTGGAATTTTCAGTAGACAAGGCACTATTAGCATTGCTCAGTAGCCTGAGGAGAGGACAAAGCCAGTGATGTGGTGAACCTAAGGCCTGGAGATGTCCTAGAATGCGTGTAACAGTACCCAGGCTTTCTGCTAGCCATATCAATTTATGTATACTGTGGAAATGTAGACTAATTATATATATGATCCCCTATAATGTGTAATTATGAAAATGATCTGCTGCCCTACTCCAAATTATTTTAAAATAGAAATAGTGTCTAGATAATCTTATAGGATCACATTTCACACCATTGAGGATTACTGAGGTACAAATGGGAACCACATATTCCCAAACACAGTATTGCCAAGTAGCAGCATCTCTGGACATTAATAAAGGCACCGACTTTGGCTGAAGTCCTGTAATTCTTGCCTGTGGAAACTACTATGCTCAGCAGGATTTCCTCCTTACAGCAGCAGATTTTGACAATTACAGCAAGTTTTGTTGGAGCAGCTCCTCAACAAAGTATCCTCTAATTAACAGGAAGCATGTGTATGAACAGTTGTATATAATTTTCAGAGAGAATCTTATAAAATATGGCACCCTAAATTCATCTTTTAGGCTTGACTGACTTTTTTCTTTAAGAAAATAAACATGTAATCTTGACAGGGAATGTAAAAACAATAAAATCAAACCACCCACATCTTTCTTTCCAGGTTTCTGCTAATGCTTTATTATGGCTTCACATTTCTAAGTATTGCAGGTTTTCTTTTTAATGCATACTAATACACATGTTGACAGAGAAACTGGTTAGAAACATTTACATTGCATCAAGCAGGTGGGAAATGAGATAAATCAACTGACAGGTGTTTGACGAGCAGCTCCCATGGAGCCACATGACTAAATAAACCCCACGGGGGATGCAGATGCTATGCAGCCTTGGTCTTTATCCTCCAGAGGAATTTATGGTTAGTCTGGGGAAAGAGACATAGACACACACAGCTATTATTAGAGAACTACAGTACTAGCTGTGCATCGTTGAATGATAGGTTGCTGGTGACTGTGGGAATAATGGGAGTTTGGCGAAGGGAATTTCTGGGAAAACAGCGATTTGTGTAAGCCACAGTTTCTCAGCCTGGGCACTATTAACATTTTGGGCTGGATAATTTGTCATGAGGGGTGGCTGGGGTTATCTGGGACGTGGCAACAGCATCCCTGGGCTCTATCCACTTGATGACAGTAGAACTCCCTCCTCCCTGTCCCCCGCTTCCCACCCCCAACTGTGACAACCAAAACTTTCCACCAAATGTCTTCTGAGAGACAGTCACCTCAACTGAGAACCACTGGATAGGCTTACTGAAGTATGTGTATTTGGGCCTGAGCTTTGAAGAACGTGTAGAATTTGGGTAAGAGTAGGCATGAAACAGAGGCAATTTAAGTTGAGAGGAGCCATTTAAGTAAAGACCCAGAAGAAAGCACACATGTGTGTAGCTGTAGGGCTGGGAGCACACTGGTACCGGAATAAGTATAGCAACTTGGGCTAAACATTTACAAAGGTATATAGCAGCTTTACAGAGTAATTTTATGTTTCTTGAGTCTATGAAAACTTTGGGCTTCTATTTCACATGTGTTTATTATTTTCAAGAAATCTATTTTCTTGTATTTTATAAAAGTACCAGTTTGTGACAGATTAGGAAATTAATAATGGCAGTTATGATAAAATAATCCTTCACCACTGATACTTTAAGAAGCATTGGAGCTCCGACCAGACTGGATTGGGGGTGCGTGGTGGGAAAATAAACTGGGCTAAGAAAAATCTAGATGGCTTCTGAGATTTTGCAGGGCACCTGACACATTGTAAACCTGATACTCAATAAATATTTCCAGGATGACTGAATGCCTGGAGTCTTCAAGCAGAGGAGAATGGCTTAGGAATCAGGAGATAGGATCTATATTTTTGAGATGGTGGTGACTTTTAGAAGGGTATTAATGTTATTTAGTCTGTCTGTGTGGCTTTTGTGTTTTGCTCATCTGATTATCCCTCTTAGAGACCTCTCCAGTTGCTTGCCCGTGCCATAATTTTTTTTCAGGAGTTATTGGAGTTTGAACCCAGGCCTTCATACATGGGAAGCAGGCACTCAACCCCTGAGCTGTTTGCTTCCCAGTGAGAGCTGGTTTTTTCATTTGTTTGTTTTGTTGCTTTTAGGAGGTACTGGGATTGAACGCAGGACCTTGCACAGGGGAAGCAGGCACTCAACCACTTGAGCTACAACTGCTCCCTGGACCACAATTTTTAACTGATAATTGCCCATTTGAAACTGTTTTTTGCTCATTTTAGACCTCATGTGACAAATTATTTATTTGTGTTTTTGCCTCTTGGGACTTGTAAACACAAATACTTTTGTGATTATTTCACACTGCTTATTGCTGTCCCTTAAAGAAATAAAGTAGAGTGCATTTTGGTTCGTTTGGGTTTTCTGTGGGTTGGTAAAGGTCTGTGCCTTTGGTGCTGCTCTCACGGCGGTGGTGGTGGTGGTGGTGGTGGTTCTGTGTGTCTATACTCTTAATTTGGATTCCTGTTTGGACGCCTGGTCTGAGGTTGTGAAGGCTGACTGCCCAGACTGTGGCCGGGGCCTGTGCCCTTGTCCTCTCCCGGAAGCTTTGAGAGCTTTAGTTTGTTGCACACATATCACTTGCTTTTGTTTCAGAGATTCCACCTATCACTTATTTTCTACTGCTCCCCTTTTATTTCTTTGACCGTATTAAGCATATTTATTTTATATTCTGTGTCTGATAATTTCACAATCTGAAATGTTAGTGGGTTTTTTCCCCTCACTATTATTTTTGTAACTTTGGCTCAGGCTTCTTTGTGTATTTCCTTGAAGTGCTTAATTTTTGAATATTGATTGCTTCTTTGTTAATATCTTGAAACTAATTGCTTGAAATAATACATGGAGTGTAAGACTTTGCATTTTCATTTGGAATTAAATTAATGGGACAAGAGTTCTTGGTTTTGCAACACCTAAACGCAAATGTTTCGGCAGAATGGGGAAGTGAACGTTGGACTGCTTGTTAGGAGAGCTTGGTTCCAGTCTTGACTCCTATTATTCACATATTGAATTACTTTGAGTAAGTTACTTAACTAATTTGTCTGTGTCTCACTTTTTTCCTCTTGTCCAAAGAATAGGTTGACAAGTCATTAAATAGCTGTAGGAACATGACTGATTGAGGATCATGGTCTAGACACTGACAAGTTCACTTCCACTGTTTTCTGCAGCTTCATCATTTTTTGAGATAGTGTGCAATGTATATTAAAATCAAAGAGGTATAACATATATTCCCTGCCCTCCAGGGTTTAAGATTGCCTGAGTAGACAAGACCCAGTAGCTGAATGAATACAGAGAGGCTGTTCTCTTGCAGTTCAGAGGAATTAAGTGGAGAGTATTCTGGATTGGAATGGTATTGTGTGAGTGGCAGGCTGTAAGTTGGGCCTTGTATGGAGGGTAGGAATTGAATGTTGAGAAGGCAAGAGGACATTCAAGGCAAGAACAGAGAAAAGCAAAGAATTACTAGGAGTCAGTCAGGGTGGCAAGGAGGTTTAAGTGTAGGCAAAATAGAGGACATTTACATGAAGAAGTCAGTTGGGGCCAGGCTCAGATTGAGAACTTTATTCTCAATAGTTAGAGGAATCTCTTGAAGGGTTTTAGACCAGTCAAGTGATACGTAAGTGAAGTTCTAAATGCTAATGGATACAGAATAAGGAGGAATGAGGTATTGGTTAGAGTCCTGGCAGGAAAGAGATGGAGCTCTCAAAAGGGTAAGGAACTGGGAGCAGATGTAGCTCAAGTGGTTGAGTGCTTGCTTCTCACATATGAGTTTCCAGTGTTTGATCCCTGGTGTCTCCTAAAAAAATAAATGGGTAAGGAACGAACAAAGACTTGGAAAGCACACAGAAACAGAGGCAACAAGTGTTGGGTGGGTGGGAGGGAGATGGTCTGGCTGTTGGCCATGGCTAGGGGTGACTGGGCCATGTATCTCTCATTGTCCTGCTGGCTAGCTGCAGCTACTTCACTTGGTGGTGGTCTTAGGGTTCCAGCAGCAGCAAAGGGCAAGCCTTAAGTGCTTTGCAAGATTGCTTGCATCAGGCCTGTTAATGTTTCATTGGCCAGAGCAATGAAGCAGCCAAGATTTAAGGGGCAGAGAAATAGACTCTCCCTCTTGATGGAAGGAGTTGCAATACAACTTTGTAAGAGAATGGATACAAAGAGGAGGAGAATTTGTGGACATTTTTATAACCCTCCACAGTGTGTGAAAGAAGAAATAATTTTTCTCATTAATCTTGCAGATCTTAAAAAAATACCTTAAATCAGTTGCTGCTTATTTTTGAACATAGCTGAAATCATTGCCTGTGGCTTAACGTTCTATTTCATTCATTTATTTGTGAAATCTGAGAACATGTGGAGAAGTTCTGAAAAGGAAAGGTAAAAATACTGGTATACTATTCTTATACAGTCATTTACTAATACTAAAAATCAAGTGGATTTCCCAATCATTTTCAGTGAGCAAATGGATGGAATTATGTCAGGTTTTGTTTGACAATATGTCCATTGTGGTATAGGGTTAAAAACCTTAGTGTTTTTTGTTTTGTTTTTGCAGTTTCTGTTTTAGTCTCTGTTCTGTGTTCCCTTTTCTTATTGCCCTGTATTCCTTAGTGAGCAAACACCCATGGTGAATCCCTAATTTGGTCCACCATTATTTATTCCAATCTTTCTTCCATTAAGGCAGAGGTGAGCTGAATTAGGCCCACTGAGTGAATTTATGCTTTTATTCTCATTTCTCCTCTTTGCTGTATTATTTTTCTATTCTCCCTACAAGCATCAAGAGGTCCAGCAGAGATGCTTTGATGTGTACTTTATTGTCTTCCTCTTGGAGAGCTCGCTGCACATCTGGACAAACACGAGGAAGGGGCAGGTGGGATTGGAAGCGTTACGTGCCTTCTTGTGGGTGGTGGTGTTACATGAAGTTCAGCATTTTTACAGGGACCTTCATTCCTTCCCTGAGCAGATAGCTATTGAGATTCTCCTATGGCCTCCCGCTGGAGATCCAGCTGAGAAAAAGGCAGACATTCTCCCTCCTCTTATTGAGGAACTTATTACCCACTTAATTAATTAAAAGTTTAATTAATGTTAAAAAGACAGAATTCAGGATGTAGTGAAAATGTTTGCAAGGCAGTCCTCCCTTAATCTGGAGTTGGAGCTTTTGTCACGGAAGATATACTTGAGAAGGTAACCTCAGGGTGAGGCTAGATGAAAGAGAAGTTTAAGCTGAAGGGGCAGTGGAGACTGGCTAGAAAGAGATTTCAAGTGGGTGGACCACTTTATGTGAAAGTAATGTTGTGGAAAAGAGGATGGCAGAATTGAGCAAATGAAGAGAGACCTGTATAGGCTTAGTGCTGAACATGGGTTCTTTTTTGTTTTTGTTTTTTTATATGCCATATATATTTTTTTTCTTTTTCTTTTTTTTATTAAATTGTTTTTTTTTCAAAGGATAAATAGATCACAAAAAATGTTACATTAAAAATATAAGAGGTGGGGTATATGGGAACCTCTTACTTTTTTTAATGTAACATTTTGTGTAATCTATTAACTTTAAAAAGCATGATTAAAAAATAAAATTCAATTAAAAAATATATGAGGTTTCCCCACCCCCCGCACCCCATCCCCCACTCCTCCCACATCAACAACCTCTTTCATCATTGTGGCACATTCATTGCATTTGGTAGATACATTGTGGAGCACTGCTGCACTGCATGGATTATAGTTAACATTTTAGTTTACACTCTCCCCCAGTATATTCAGTGGGTTATGGCAGGATATATAATGTCCAGCATCTGTCCCTGCAATATAATTTAGGATAACTCCATGTCCCAAAAATGCCCCAACATCTCATCTCTTCTTCCCTCTCCCTGCCCTCAGCAACTACCGTGGCCACTTTCTCTGCATGCTATAGTTTCTTCCTTAACTAATCACATTCGTTCTATAGTAGAATACCAGCAAGTTCACTCTAATCCATAGTTTATTCCTCCATCCTGTGGGCCTGGGTTGGTGATGTCTGCTCCACCTCTATATTGAGAGAGGGCTTAGATCCCACATGATTGATGGATTCGATTCTCCTGCTTGGAGTTGTAGGCACTTTCGGTTCCCTGGTATGGTGGTTGACCATCTTCACCTCCCTGTTGGCTGACCTCTGCTGAGGCTCAGGGCCCAGCTGGCACATGGCCAGTCCAGATATACTGGTGTATATCCTGTGATATACACCAACCCCAGGTTCAGTAAAAGTGACAGAACAGTCATGTGTAGAGAGTTCACATCTGAGTCCAACTCCATCACACTCGGGAACACAAATTCCAAAGTAGGGCCCACTGACAAGGCACTGAACTCATGGGTTCTTGAAGTGTGGCCCTTGGATCATCTGGGTATGGTTTAGAAATGCAATTCTTGAACCCCAATCCAGCCCCACTGAATCCAAAACTCAGAGGGTGGCCCCCTCCCGCAACCTTTTTTCAACAAGTTCTCCAGGAGACTCAGATGCACCTAAGGTTGGGGAGACACTGCTTGCTGTAGAGTGAGTGGGAAGGGGGACATGAAACTGGAGAGGTGGGCAGTTCTCATTGCTGCAAGGTCTTTGCTAGGGTGAGGATTTTCACCTTCCTTTCCAAGATAATGAGAAATCATGGAAAGCTTTTTAAGCAGAAGTGTGAAAAGGTCTGTGATTTCACTTTTTCCCCCAAATTATTATAGCCTTTCTGTGGCAAGTTGTATTAGTCAGCCAAAGAGGTGCTGGTGCAAAGGACCAGAACTCTGTTGGCTTTTATAAAGAATATTTATTTGGGGTAGAAGCCATAAAGTGTAAGTTACTTCCCTCACCAAAGTCTTTTGTCATGTGTTGGAGCAAGACGGCTGCTTTTTCTGCGAGGATTCAGCCTTCCTCTTCCTCTTAAGGCTCCATGGGCCCAGCTTCTTCCAATCTCAGCTGTTAGGTAGGCATAAGTGTTGTCTCTCCTGCTGGGATTCATCCCTCTCCTGGCTTAGGTGCTCTCTCTCTCCACAAGGCCAGCTGCAAACCATCAGGTGAATGGCTTGGTTCTCTCCCTGAGGCTCCAGTGTCAAAACTAAGCTCTCTCCTCTGCCATGTCATTTTCTGTGTGAGTGTCCACCCACCGGGGGGGCAGGGACTCAACATCCTACTGATGTGGCTGAATCAAAGCCCTAATCTTAATTTAATCAAGTAAAAAGGAAACCTGAATTTAATACGATCAAAGGGTATCACCCCAGAGGAACAGACGAGCTTACAAACATAGTATTTCTTTTTGGAATTCATCAGTAATATCAAACTGCCACTGAAGTGGTTTGGGGGAAATATGGCTAGAAGAGGATACAGGAAGCTCTAGACAAGAGATGGTGACTTGTGTGGGCTCGTAGCAATGAAAATGGAGAAACATGGATGGGTTCAAGAAAAATTTCTAAAGCAGAGAAGCCATGACTTGATGACTAATTGCATGATCAGGAGAGTTAAAGATGAAATCCAGTTTCTGATCAGGCAGGTGAATGGGTGGTGGTGCCATCACTGAGAACTTCTGAATTTTCTGATTTTCTGATATATGTGGGTGACTTGTGGTCACCTTTTCCTCCCCTGGAATCTGTTCTTTCAGGCAGCCCTCATAGATAACATATTGAATGACATTTGAGTAGATGCTATTAGAAAATGCTCTTGGGAAGACATGCTACACACATCTACAACCATAAGTAACTTAAATATTAATGAATGTGTGCACATGTAACCAGCAGTAAGTATGTGACTATAGAATGTATAAATGCTTAAGATGGTGGAAAATCAAGGTACAGCCAAATTGTTTGTACTCAGTGTTTCTGTGAGGAGTTTTTCCAAGCAAGGTGAATTTTTGTATAACTTAGAATAGGTGGAGTTTTGTTTTTTTTTTCCCCCACTGTCAAGAAATATTTTATTTTGGAAAAATTTAAACATATACAAAAGCAGAGTGAATAGTATAACAAACCCCTTTGTACTTATTATAGATCAATTAATATATGTCCAGTATCTTTTTTTTTTTCTATTCCGCCTCACTTCCCATGCCTCTGCTGGTTTATTTTTAAAGACTATTCAATACAAACTCTAATTTTATCTATAAATAGAGTACTTAAGAGACAAAGATACTTTAAAAAACATAACCCCAAGATTATTACACCTAAAAATAACAGTTGTCCCTCAGGTTCTTTTTTGTTTTTTGTTAAACTATAGCTTAGTTTTTTTTTTTTTTTTTGAGAAGTTATAAGTTTACAAAATAATCATGGGGAGTGGATGTGGCTCAAGCCACCTGCTTCCCACATGGGAGGTCCCAGGTTTAGTTCCTAGTGGCTTCTGAAAACAAAAAAACAAACAAGCAAACAAATGAAAAAACCAACTCAGTGGAGCCAGTGTAGTTCAGTGGTTAAGTGCTGGCTTCCCACATATGAGATCTGGGGTTCAATCCTTGGCCCTGATACTTCAAAAACAAACAAACAAACAAAAAAGCAAAACAATCATGTGTACCATACAGGGTTCCCATACATTGCCCCATCACCAACACCTTACATTGTTGTGACACATTTGTTACAACTGATGAAAGAAGTTATAATATTACTGCTATGTCTAGTCCATAGCTTATATTTGGTATATTTTTCCCACAAACCATCCTATTATTAATACCATGTATTAGTATTGCATATTTGTTCTAGTTTATGAGAGAACATTTTCATATTTGTACTGTTAACCACAGTTCATTCACCACAGAGTTCACTGTGTTATACCGTCCCCTGCCATGTACAGTTCATCTAAAATGTACCCTCAGTGGCTCTCAGTTTCGTCACAGAGTTGTGCTGTCATCAGTTCAGTCCATTTCAGAAAGTTTTCATTACTCCAAAAGGAAAAATCCCATATCCCCTTATTCACCCCTATTTTTGACCCTTAGCATTGATATAGTACCTTCTTGGCCATTGCTGTAAACATATTACGATATTATTGTAAACTATAGTCTATATGTAACATTAGTTGTATTTTCTTAACACCTTTGTACTATTGACCACAATCATCATCCACCACTGCAATCACTGTTACACAGTCTCTAGAGTATCCTCTTCTTTCAATTGTCATTAACCTCCCTAGACTATCCCATTATACTCACGGTACTATGTTACCATCAACTCTATCCATTTATCCAAATTGACAATCCCAGGTAGAGTGCTTTGATGAAAGGAGAGAAGAGTATGAGGCTGTAGTGATTCTGAAAGGGCCAACAGAATGAATTGAGGAGTTCTGGCCAGAGGGCATGGAAGATACAGTGCATATCATGATACCCCCACACAGTGTAGGTGAAATTGAGATGAGGCATGGCTAGTTGAGAGGTCTGGAAATGTAGAAGCAGGAGACTGTTGAAGTAGTGTGGTGCTGTACTGTATATGTGTCAGCCAAAGGGATGCTGATGCAAAGTACCAGAACTCTGTTGGCTTTTAAAAAGGCTATTTATTTGGGGGTAGAAGCTTACAATTATCAGACCCTAAAGAGTACTCTTCAAAGTAGCTTAAGAGGTACTTTATCACCCAAAGTCTCTTGCCACATGATGACGCAAGGTGGCAAGGTAATGTCTGTGAGGGTTCAGCCTTCTTCCTTCCTTTTAAGGCTCCATGTTCTTAGGTTCTTCTGATCTCAGCTGTAGGCTGGGAGAAGGCTCTCACTCTCCCTGGGCTCGTTCCTTTTTGGGCTCAGCTGCTCTGGTCCCTCCACAAGGCCAGCTGTAGACTATCAGGCTCATCTCTCTTCCTGGGACCGAGTCTATGGAGCACTTTCTCTTCCTTTGTATCTGCTTCTGTGTTCTTCTTCCTGTGTTTACTCCCCTGCCTTTGATTGAGCATCCATTTATATAGCCCACAGCTGTAGGTGGGAACTCAAACTGAGTCATCCTAATAATATGGTAAATTAAAGCCCTAATTTTGATTTAATAGTGTGAAAGTGAAGCCTCTGAGTTTAATGCAATCTAATATGCCCAGAGGAACAGACCAGCTTACAAATACAAGCATTATATTTCTTTTTGGAATTCATCAGTAATATCAAACTGCCACAGGGGGGTTGCTTTTTATCAAGCACCAATGAGAATTGTTGTATGTGCCTGTGAAGGTCAAAGTTGTCTGCTTTTAGATGAGAGTGGGTAGGGCAGAAAAGAAAGGCATGGAGAGCAGTGGGATAGGGCCTGCAGAAATGGGGAAAACAGGCAAGATGCAAGGAATACTGGCATTTCCAGGACTGGGAAGGAAAGAGTGTGGAGGATTAAAAAAAGAGAGGAGAATGACTTCATGGTTACTAGGAAACTGGAGGAAGATCTGACTGTTGTGGTTGATAGTGGAGGGGTAGTGGGGAGAGAAGGTTTTGGGGAAGACACTAATTTCAGTTTTTAACATGAACAAGTAATTAATTACATGTGATTAAACATTTAAACATAGTTTTGAAAACAAAGTTATTAAAATTCGAAGTTGAAGATTTTATACACTTGTTCATCTTTTTAATTTTAATTCAGTTATGGAATTTTACTACTTAGATATCCTTTTAAATTATATAAAAGAATTCGAAGCAAATATTGTTTCTGTAGCCTGTCTGTGATCTGGAACTGAAGGAAATTAAATAAGCTGTTCTGAAAATACTGGTTTCCGGTCAGGATATACATATATAGGTAGTAGTTTTGTTAATAGTGGATTAGATTAGATTTCAGGGGAAGAATCATTCTACCAATTGCAGAACAGTGGTAACTGATCTATCCTGAAATACTCCTTTAAACTAGAGAAGAGTAGACTGTAAATTCTGACACCTGCCCAAGTTTTAGTTAGGGAACTAAATGAAGTAATTGAATGTAATTACATATTATAATAACTTCTTCACCTTAATATGTGGTTTAATAGAGAGACAACTGACTGCGATCCATAATTAAAAGATTCTTTGAATTGATGTGGGTATCTGTTTAAAAGTACACCAGGATAGGTAAGGTGGATGAGCAGACACTAGGGGGGAGAGAGAGAGAGAGCTCCATGTGCCAGGAAGGAAGGCTGAGATACAAACCATGGAACCTCAAGAATGGCGGCAAGCCAGCACCAGAACACTGCAAACTTGAGGAAGAAAGCTTGGCCTTGCCAGATCCTTGGTTTTGGACTTCTAACCTACGAAACCCGTTCATGTCATGATGACACTCTGTAATAAAGAACTGAGGCCTACCTGCAGAAACATGGGTAGGCTTGGAAGTAGATCTTCTGAAGTGAGCTTGGAAGTAGATTCCCCAGCCCCAGTTGAGCCTTGAGACGACTGCAGCCCCATCATAGCTTGACTGCAATCGCATGAGAGCACCCCTAGCTCTCGGGTGAGAGATTCCCGACTCAGGGAATTATGAGAAAGCAAATGTTTGTTGTTTGAAGCTGCTAAAAAAGCAAACACCAGGGTGGACTTCAAGTCTTAGGGGACAAACATAGGGACATTTGTTGATTCCTGTACTTTGTTGAAATCTCGTGTTCTCCCTGTTCTGCTTCCTGGTTTTAACTTTAGTGTTCCTTTTCTGAGTGCCAGTGTGCAGCACAGATGGGAAACTCTTGTGAATACATAAAAATGAAGAGCACCTTTTTGTTCCTGGGTTTGGCTAGTCTAGACAAGGCAGTTGAGCTCCTGTCTGCTAATGACAAACCTCTCTGCAAGTTGACTTTCAATCTGATGGCTGGTTGGCATAAACCTGGATGGAAAATAAACTCTCAAAAAACACGTTCTTTGGTGTGACAGCATTATACTCTTATTTAAAGGGAAGCCCATTCTTACTAAAGTGTGTGTTCTCAGAGTACAGATCCTATACTTGTTGAATCAGTTTTTAAATAGTTTGAGCACTACTGGTACTGGAATTTTGGCTTCCAGATTTAACTGGAGGTGAAGCTGAAGTAAGGCAGTGGAACGTGTTCACTGAGGACCCCTAATGCTGACAGCAGTGTCGGGTGCCTGCTAGACCCTCGGAAAATACCGTGGAATCAACCAGTGATGGAGAAAGAGAGGCAAAGTGATAGTGGATTTGTGCTGGGCTCAGAGGTGCCCAGCAACTTGCTGAAAAACAGAATAACTGATGAAGTTTGTGGCCCCAGAATAAAAAACGTAATAGTAATGATAACTGGCGTTGAGTTCTTTTCAATGTCCTGGGCCTGCACTGAGAGCTGTGAGCAATGATCATTTAATTTTCATTGCCACCTTCTGAGCTGAATTATTTGCATTTTACAAATTAGGAAACCAAGGCTTCAAGGTGACAAAGACCCATCCCTTTCTAACTTAACAGTCTTATTAGCAGTGGTCCAGTTCTAGAAGATAAATCAAAAGCTAACTGGTCCAAATGATCTAACAGATGTTCTAACCAGCAGAGCTAACTACTCACAGATGAACCAGGACCCCTCAGAGATGTGAGTCAAATGCTTTTTGTGGTCAGGCTTACCTCTAAGAGTCCTCTCTACATCATCCCTGTTTTAGTGTTACCACGATAAGCACAGGAGAGGTTACCTTCGTCTAGTTTAATTACCTTTGTGCCTATAAAAGTTTTCATTTAGGTAGGTTATTTTGGTAACAGCATTTTGCTGTTGTGATTCAGAGTCATCAGTGACAACAAAGTGGTGGTGGTAGTAATAGAAACTGGAAGGTTAGAAGGAGATAGCTGATAGGTTGAGGGTGTGCCAAGGAGGTTTTTATTGTTGTTTTTGTTGTTTATTTTATCTGTTAAGCTTGAGGTGATGTGAAACATTTAAGCATATATTTCAAGAAAGGTTTTGGAATGATGGGATAGGTCTTTTTGAAAGAGAACAGTTTTGACATGCAAATGGGAGTCTGTGATGTCTTCAAGGGCAAAAGTATTAGTATGAAGAGAAAACAGATTATAAAGGATTTTATGAGACATTCTGCTGTCTCCATCTGCCTGATTCAAGTGCATTAGTATGTGCTAACATTACAGTCTTTTGTGCCTGTAGCTCTGATTTGTGTTAACCCGTAAAAAGTATATGAGAAGTCATGGTTTACTGTATTTACAGTGAAATTGGTTAATTCTAGAATTTCTTTATCAGTTTAGTAAATATCACAGGTATGCTAGAATGCTTCTAGGTGAAGAATATCAAGATTTAAATGATACTTTTTTTCTCCATTTTTGCTGGTTTTGCAAAATAAATTTATAAATTGATTTTTAAAACCTAGTGTAAGGGGAAACGGATGTGCCTCAACCAATTGGGTGTCTGTCTACCATATAGGAGGTCCAGGGTTCGATGCCAGGACCTCCTGGTGAGGGCATGCTGGCTCACGTGGTGAGCTGGCCCACGCTGGAATGCCACCCTGCACAGGAGTGCCCCCCTGCATGGGAATGCCACCCAGCATGGGAAAGCTGCCCCATGCAGGAGTGCGGGCTGATGCTGACAGCTGGCATAGCAAGATGACGCAACAGGAAACTCAGGAGAGAAAATAAGAAGACGCTGCAGTTGGGATGGTGCAAGAGAGTAAGTAATCGCCTCTTTCCCACTCCAGAAGGTCCCAGGATTGGTTCCTGGAGCTGCCTAATGAGAATACAAGCAGACACAGAAGAACACACAGCGAATGGATACAGAGAGCAGACAATGGGGGGAATGGGGACGGTGAGGTGGGGTGGGGTGGAGGGGGGATGGGGATTATTAAAAAAACCTAGTGTAAGAAAGAAAGCATAGAAAAGGAGAAGTTAGTGTTTAAGTGTCGAAGCGGATTTGCTTTCTAACTTGGAAATTATTTAGATCTAAACACTGAAAAGGAAAATGACATACCTTGTGTATATGCATACCCACATTTCTCTAACCCCACAGTTCTCTAGTGTAGTGGTCATCAGTTTTTTTTTTAATTGCATATTCTATCAATAAAAAAATTTGAGCACATATCCCCAATATATATGTATATTTTAAGTTAACCCTATCCACACACTGCTGTGATAGAATTTGTGCATTATAAAGTGTGTGCAAAATAGAAATGAAAATGATGAGATATAGTTGAAACAATATTCTTAATTTTATTTTATTGACACAAAAATTCCCTTTTCTTCTTACCAAGAATATTTATTTTTTTTAGTGAGAACATGAACTACAGTTTGAAGGTCTGGTTTTAGCAGTTGCTGTTGCTGAAAAAGATACTTCACAAAACTACAGAGATACAAGTGAAAGGAAAATATCATTAATAATTACAGAATAATGGTAACCATTTTTCTCGTTCCATTCATCATTAGTGAAAGGTTTTGTTAAATTTTTGATAGTTAAAATCATGCTGTCTTCCCTGGGTATCAGTCATTTGTTCCTGAAAATCAACTGAAAGACCTTTTTACATTAAAACATAAACACTGAAGTGGTATATTTGAAAGACTTTTAGAAGATTAGAAAATTGTAGGTTTTTGTAGTAATAGTTTCTGCAGATAATAAGCATTGTTTTTAGTAACAAAATAACTTCATATCAAACATTTCCTAAAATCCATTTTTAACTGTTTACCATGAACAAAAATGACTTCTTAAAATGTCAGCTTTCCCTTGAAGAGACAAATCAAGAGGGAAGAGGGTATATATGTGTGTGTATGTGTGAGAGTCTCCATGTGTTTTAAGTGCTGCTAGGTCGCCTACTACTGGTAATCATTTATCATGAAAATAGCAAATTTGGAACAATTGTCATTTTTATAAAAGAATATTTAGAACGGGAAGCAGACTTGGCCCAATGCATAGGGCATCCGCCTACCACACGGGAGGTCCGCTGTTCAAACCATGGGCCTCCTTGACCCATGTGGAGCTGGCCCATGTGCAGTGCTGATGTGCACAAGGAGTGCCCTGCCACACAGGGCTGTCCCCCATGTAGGGGTGCCCCATGCGCAAGGAGTGTGCCCCATAAGGAGAACCACCCAGCACGAAAGAAAGTGCAGCCTGCCCAAGAATGGCGCCGCACACACAGAGAGCTGACACAACAAGATGACTCAATGAAAAGAGACAGATTCCGGTGCCGCTGATAAGGATAGAAGCGGTCACAGAAGAATACACAGCGAATGGACACAGAGAGCAGACAACTGGGGGGGGAGGAGAAAAAAAAACCTTAATACTCTTTAAAAAAAAGAATATTTAAAACATTTAAATTTTCAATATTACAATAATATTTTAATACATTAGATTAAATTCTCAGATTTTATGCATACAGTAAGATATTTATGAAATATAAAATATAATCTGAGTGAAACATGAAACAAAATATTTGTAATGAGTGAAACATTCTATTCAAAACATGTATGTTATTATTGCAACTATATAAAATATATTTCTAAATATCGTATCCCTGGAAGGTAAGATGAAAATTAATTGGTTCAGGGTGGTGAGATGTGTTCTCAATAAACATTTTAATTGAAAGATCATTTATCTTTAAAAATATGGTAAAGAGAAACCAGTACAAGATGGTCAAGAAAACAAGAACAAGATATTAACTGATTAAAAAGAAAATATGTTAAAAGTATTTATCCAGACTCAGCCATGTTTATTTAATGCAAATATCCTGAGTGACAAGCAAGAACCAGGGACTGCTTAAGGCTGCATAGAAACAGCAGCACAGCTTTTGCCTTTGTGTTTGTTTCCTGGCTGCTAAAACAGATACCATACAGTGGTTTGGCTTAAATAATGAGAATTTATTGACTCAAAGTTCGAAGTCCAAAACCGAGGTACCAGGAAGGCATTGCTCTCCCCCAGAAGACTGTGGCATTCTGGGGCTCGCTGGCTGCCATCCTTGGGTGCTTGACTTTTTCATTATATGGCAGTGTACATGGCAGCATCTTTTCCTTCCTCTTCTTCACTCCATTGATTTCACCTTCCGGCTGGTCCCTGTGGCTTTCTCTCTCTGGCCTTTTGTACAGGCCCTCCAGTAATAGGATTAAGGCACATCGTGGCCACACCCTAACTAAAAGTAGCATCTTCAAAATTTTTATTTACAATGGGTTCATGCCTATAGGAATGAATTAAGATTGAGAACATGTTTTTCTGTGCATACAATAAGTACTTCAAGCTGCCACAGCCTTATTAAAATTTATTGTTTTAATTTACATGTAACAGAGGTGCTTTCAAAAATTGTATGGTGTTTTATAGCTCTCTTATACTCTGATTCTCTGAACCCATGTTTCAATCTCTTGAAAGACTGCCTCTTCCAGTGTTATCTTTGGCTTGGTAACCTGGTATGGCTTTCTAGTAAGATACACTGAAATAGAAACCAGAGACAGCACTTTAAGTGTAATCTCATGTTTAGTTAAACAGCAGTAGAATATTGACAGTTAGCAGATGGTTTCTTTAGTCTACACTCTTGCCTGCCCTCCAACACATTGGGGTTTCAGTTAAGAATGTGTTCATTTGCAAGCACTAGAGAACCTCACTAATGTGAGTTTAAACAAATAGATGTGTCTCTCTAGTAGATGTGGAGGTGGATGGCTGCTCTTGTTGGTTCCTCAGCCGAACTTTTTCAAGACCTGTGTTTCTGGGTTCTCTTGGCCGTTTCCTCATGCCTGATGCCCAGAGTGGAAAGGCTGCGCTGGACCTCCACGTCTCACACCTGTGTTCCCACGAGGCACGAGGCAGGGCAGGGACAAGGGGCCTAGCTGCCGAAGCTGCCTGCTTCTGCAGGGAAGGAGAGCCTTCTCTGGAAACTCCAACTGGCAGACTTTGGCTCACATTTTACTGGCCAGATCTGTGTCACATGTTTGCCACAGCTACAAGGGTGGCTGAGAAGACTGGAGCTTTGGTTTTCCAGCCTTCACAGGAGAGGTAATGAATGGCTTTGGGGTAACAAGTCTAAGTGTTATGTCTATCGTGAAATTATCCATCTTTAAGATAGCCTTCTTCGCGACAGTCCCCCAGGTGCAGCGGCAAGGACTGGGAAGGAATGAGGGTCCAAGAGTGAGCCCCTGATACTAATGACTATGCTTGTGAGCCTATATGCCTGAAATAAGAACAAGGCCTAGAACAGCACTGTGCCTGGGAATTTCCTCCTGACAGCCTTCATGTTACTCAAATGTGGCCAGTCTCGAAGCCAAACTCAGCATGTAAATGCAATGCCTTCCCCCCAGCGTGGGACATGACACCCAGGGATCAGCCTCCCTGGCACCGAGGGATCACTATTAACTACCAACTGATGATGCAACTGGAAAATGACCTTGAATGGAAGGTTTGATGCGGATCAGCAGAATATCCCTGTCTACATATAATAACATGACTTTAAAATGCTGTTTGACCTAATGTAAGGCGGAAATGGAAAGCAGAAATGAGTTTATATGGCTACGAGTCTCTAAAAAAGAGTCTGGAGGCTGTCAGAAGGATTGCCCTTATGCACAATTGAGCAGAGTCTAAGAGACAGATAAAGTAGATACGATCCCCAGGTATTGGTTCCTTGGAGGGCTAAAGAGACCCACGGGTTCTATGGTCATGGCAGAAGGGGTTCACTGCCATGTCAGATGGCTGTTCTTTGGAGCTGGTGTTTCTGCGTGATGAAACTGGACTCAGATGGGATCTCTTTTCATAAGACTTTCATGCTACTTTATTGGAATTGTAGTTGGTGTTGGGGTTTAAGATATAATTAGGGATTTGAATCTTTGGACTGACAATATGATAGCCAGGCCCTGAGCCTCAACAGACTCCAGCTCCTACAATCAGATTTATTGGACTCACCTCACTCAGCTAAGATGGAGTTGAAGAATGACAACCACCACACCATGGAGCCTAGAGAACCTACAACTGAAAGCAGGAGGATTGCATCCAGTATCCATGTGGAATCTGAGCCTCCTCTTGACATAGAGGTGCAATGGACACACCCAATCCAAGGTCCACAGAGAAAAGGTGGCATTGGAGTGGGAAAAGTGGGCATGGTGGCTGATGGGTATGGGGAATGGCAGGAAGAGATGAGATGTGGAGGTGCCTTTGGGACTTGGAGTTGCCCTGGACGGTGCTTCAGGGGCAATCACCGGACATTGTAAATCCACCCAGGGCCCACTGGATGGAATGGGGGAGAGTATGGGCCATGATGTGGACCATTGACCATGAGGGGCAGAGATGTCCAGAGATGTACTTACCAAATGCAGTGGATGTGTCATGATGATGGGAGTGAATGTTACTGGGGGGGGAGTGGTGGGGTGGGGGTGGTGGGGTTGAATGGGACCTCTTTTTTTTTTTTTTATGTAATATTTTTACAAAATCAATAAAAAAAAAATAAGATAACCTTCTTAATTTCTGGAAATCCACTGTGGTCTTTGGAAACAGAAATGTCCTCATCCATCCTTCCTTCCCCTTTTAACTAGAAAGAGGAGTTGTCTACCTCTACTAGTCTGGTTGACTCCTGTTTTGAAATTCTGTCAAGGTATAAGAAAATTTATCCTTTCTCTTCTTTTTCCTTGACTTGTCTTTGCCCTTTTTCCACTTGAAATATATCAAAGGCCCTAATCTGTTTTATAGCTACCTCAGGTGAAAAAAAAAAAAAAGAAAAAAAGAAAGCTGTTATGTTTGAATTTGAAAGTTGGTGAATTAAAGAATTGTTGCATCCAACACCTAAAGCCTTTGAAGGTGTCCAGAAGCCATGAAGGCTAATATATTTGAATGAATGAGATAATTGAGCAAGTGCCTATTATTGCTTAGCTATTTTTTCTTTATTTATTCCTCCCAATAAACCTATGAAAAAATATATTGGGTTCTGTTTTAGTTTCCTAGGCTGTTCAAGCAAATATCATGCAATGCTTCAGCTTAAACAATGGGAATTTAATTGCTCATGGTTTGAGACTGGGAAAAAGTCCAAATCAAGGTGTCATCAAGCCATACTTTTTTCCTGAAGACTGCTCTTCTGGGGCTGGTTGCTGGTGATTTTTGGTCCTTAGCTTGTCACATGATAAGGCACATGGCAGCATCTCCTGGTCTCTTTCTTTTCTGGGTTCTGTTGATATTCATCTTCTCATTTCCTGTGGCTTTTCTTTCTGTCTGAATTTCAATTTCTTATGAAGGACTCTAGTAATAGGATTAAGACTCAACCTGGGTCAGACCTTGACTGAAGTAACCTTATCAAAAGGTCCTACATACAATGGGTTCACACCCATAGCAATGGATTAAATTTAAGAACATGTTTTTCTGGGTTACATACAGCTTCAAACCACCCACAGGTCCATTTCACATCTCATAGATATTGAGACTGAGAAAAAAGCTAAGCCATTTTTCTGAAGATACCCAGCTCACAGGGCCAGGATTAAAACCAGGATAGTCTTAACTCTAAAACACATACATTTTTCAATTTTCCTCATTACCTACCTTCTGTGTCTCATTTGCCTTTAATCAAACTTACTTTCCCACAATTGCTCACATTAACTCTCAATTTTAAAGTCTTACTCAAATTTATTTTATTTACTAGTGAGTTCCAGTGTCCCAAGACGCAACATCACCTGTGTATACCCTGGAATTCAGACATGACTAGACATGTCTGGAAGTCTATGGAAGAACTCTGCTTAATTACATAAGTCTTCTGGGAAAGAGCTAATCCTCTAAGAGGAAAGTGTGGAGTTATACAAGTTTACTTAGAGATCAGTGCCACAGAGTGGGAGTTAAAGTCTGAGTCAAGTGCAATCCAAGTTACTTAGCCTGCCCTCTGACTTCTCAGGCCAGGAGACTGCAAGGGAAATCTACTCACCTTCTTCACTAACATTTCCATGGGTCCTTGTGTGTTCAAAGCATGTCAGCAGATTCAGCAGTACCAGCTCAGACAGCTACTTGCCTGGGTGTCTGTTGGGCAGGTCATCAGTGCTTGGGTACAGGCACTGGGATCGTCAGCAGACACTGGTCCTTTAGGATCTAGAGTTGAAAGGGTAAAGCTTATCTGTGTAGAGCCAAGAAGACTGTCTGTAAACCCATTTGAGGCACTTGCTTTAGATCTCCTGGAGATAATTTGGGGAAGGTGGTTGAGTATGATAGTCCTGCAGTAGCACCTAGAAACTGAGTCAGAAATACCAAGATATTTGCTTAATTCTAGACTACCATCAGTTGCAAATGTATCAACAATTTTATATAAAAAAAATTTCTGCAAAACATATTATGCGCTTATAACTTTAAAAATTGACAATAGCATTTATTTAATCATGTAATCACATAATGTTTTTCTTCAATATCATTATCAAAGTAGCAGTGAAGCCTTTTTCACATTTAGGGTCTGAAGAGTCTATGAATCATTTTAGCTATTTGTGGGTACAAGTAGCATCTTAGACACACTGCATTTTAAATTCATGCAGCTGTAGTATTAATTGAGAAATATTGGAGTTTGAGGCACATTCCTGGTTGGCTAAACATTAGTTACATTTGTTTCTAAGTTAAATTTCCAAATCAGTTTAAATAGCTTCTCTTGAACATCACCTGGAAAGCTTTGATTTTTCAGCACTGGAGTGATAATTCTTCAATCATCCATTCAGTTAGTATTTATTGAGGGCCTCCAGCGTCCCAGTCCCCGTGCTTATAGAACTGACATGTTGGAGATGTGCACTATAATTAGTAAACAAATAAATGGATACAATCTTTACCAATTAGACAGTTTTTATGAGGAATCAGAGAAGAGCAACAAGAGAATAAAACTTCAATTAAGGTGGTTAGGGAAGGCTGTCTGAGGAGGTGATGATGTTTAAGGTGTGACTTAAAGGATGGGTGCGAGAGAGTCAGTACTGTTGAGAGTTAGGAGGCATGCCTTCCTGTCCTAGGAGCCCCTGTATTTGTACAAATTCTTTCTATTCATTGACAACTGTTTAGTGAGTGCCTTCTATGTGCCAGACACCATTCTAAGCGCTAGGGGATACAGCAGTGAGCAATACTGGCAAAAACCCCTGCTCTTGTGGAATTTATATTCTAGTAGGGGATGGTGGGCAAACAAATGCATAAAGCATTAAGTGTGTAGGTGCTCAGTTCTATTGTGAAAAATATAGCATGGAAGGGAGTTGGGAGTTCCAGGGTAGGTGGTAAAGTTTAAAAACTGGGTGAGTAGGGAAAACCTCACTGAGAAAGCAAACTTTGAGCCAGAAAGAAGAGCTGTCATCTAGCCAGGATTTTAGCAAACTTTTTCTGTTAAGGGCAGCTAGAGTCTCTGCTGCATCTGCTCAATTCTGCCTTTGTAGTCTGAAAGCAGGCATAGACTGGAGGTAAATAAATGAGGATGGCTATGTACTACTGCAACTGTATTTATGGGCACTGAAATTTAGATGCCACTTAATTTTTATATCATGAAATACCATGTGATTTTTAAAATTTCTATTTTAACTATTAAAAATTATAGACTATTCTTGGCTTATAGACCTTACAAAAAAATCAGTGGGCTGCATTTGACCCACAGGCCATAGTTTGCCTACTCTTGATCTAGTCTAAGGGATTTAATGTCTGTTCCCTTTAATTGTTTTGTGTGGTGTGTGATGGCATATGTTTGAAAAATAAGGTGAAACTCAACTTTTATAGACATCTTCCTGTTTTAAGTCTAACAACTTGGTTATTATTTTACCAAGAAAGTAATGAAAATTCATCTGTGACAAATATTCACTTCACTTATATCAAATTTATGTCTTAGAACTTTTATTTCCAGGCTCTACTGTGCAGTAAAGCTTTATTTTTTCAACCTTTCATCATAATATGCTATTTCTGATATTTTAAGTGGCAGTTAAGAATTATATCAGGTAGCAGTGCATTTGGATGCAAGTTACAAGAAACACAATACAGTGGCTTAACTAATTAGTTTGTCTAATACACAAAAACTGAGCTATCACAAGACTGGTCTGGCAGCTGCAAAATGCCATCAAGTACCAGGCTTCTATCTTTCTGCTTGACCATCCTTAGTGTATGGTGTTTGTTTTCACACTTGTAAAATGGTTGCTACACTTCCAGGCACCGTGTCTGCATTTTTGCTAAGAAGAGGGGGCTTCTTTGTCTTTTCATTCAGTAATGGAACCATTCCTAGGTGCGTGTGCTTACCTCTCATGGGCCTCACCTTTGTCAGGTGATCACCCTAAGCTGTAAGCGTAAAGAAGTACATGGCTTTCTTAAATAAAATCAGACTTTTGTTATTAAGAAGGAAAAGGGAGAATGGCTACTGGGCAAATAACTAACATTGTCTGCCATGGCTTTTACATTTGTTTAAGAAAAAAAAAACTGAGTTACCTTCTACCCATGGATAAATTGACATGGGTGAAGGCAGTGACTGTTTCCCTAGTTTACTTTTCCATTTGCCAGCACAGTTCTTTTGATATTGATTGTGAGATTCATTTCATTTCAGAAAAGTTTCAATGTCAGAGAATGAAGCCCTTTTTATCAAGGAAATGACTGTGTGTTATTGTTATTTGGACCCTGGGTTTATGCCCAGCACGTGATATACCCTTGACAGCTTCCTCTTGTCACATGGGTGACCTTTCTATTCCTGGGGCCTGGCTGGGGTGGTCTCCCAAGTCCCTGCCTCCTGGACTGGCCTGTCTCCCTGTTTCACTCCAGCCTGGGTGCCCATATTTCCAGGCCACATTCTCCTCAGCAGATCTTGAAAACATCTCTTAGTGGTGTGACTCATTTTCCTCCCTGATGCTAATGTCACAAACATCAGCTTGAAAACTTCCTTCTCTGGGTTAAATTTCTCGCATTTTATTTGGTGATTTGCTGAAGTATTAGCTAATTTTCTATGGCCTTAGCTTTCTCTCTCTCTTTTTGTTAAAATAATCATTTGGGCTTTCTTATAAGTGTAAGGAAACATGGACACCAATGACTGTGAGTTCTGGTTCATGAAACTTTGGGAAAGCTTGACTTTATGTAAGACCCTGCATCTCTAGGGCAGTATACTGCTGCTGCCCTACAGCCTGTTCTCCACATGATGCTATGGTGGTCTCTGTGCTTTAAAAAATACATTTCTTTTATAATCTTTTGAATATTAACAAATGTACAATGTTCACAAAACTTTTAAGTTGACACATGTATAGAGCGAAAACTCTTGCTTCCACTTTGTCCCCATCTACCCATTCCCACTCCCCCAGTCTTTAGGTAACCACTTGTGTTAGTTTTTTATGTATCCCTCAAAAGTCTTTTTAAAAAAAATGTAAAGGCAAGCAATTACAATTTTTTTTCCTATTTTCCCTCATTCCCCCCCCCCCAAAGTGAGCCTGTTCTACACACAGTTCTGACCCTTGTTTTGTTTTGTTTTGTTTTTTTAGTATTTTTGTTTGTTTGTTTTCCCACCAACTAATATACTTTGGAGATCTCTTCATAACAGTATTATCAATACACATAGGCCTTCTCCTTTATTTCTTTTTTTTCTTACTAGAAAGATGAGATTCATATTTATTTATCAAGCCACTAAGGAATGCATTACTTTCACATAAAATAAGAGAAGTATTTCTTTTTATGCTGCATAATATTCAAACAATCTCTTTGAAACATAAACCTGTTCATGCTTCCCCCACTTTTCTCTTTTAAGATAGAGATATCATTGCTTACAATTTGTTCATTATACTACACTATCAGTCATCACCATTGTTAGTAAGGAGTTATCTTTTCCTTTGAGTTTGTAGTATAGTGTTGATTCATTTGAATCTTAATATTCTCCGATACAGTTTTAAAATATTGGTGGTAAAGAGGGGTGTTGGGACATGGACACTTTCAGACACAGTTAACAGGAGTGTAAATTGGTCTGGCCTTGTTGAAGAGCATTTTAGTGTGGGTCCACCGGGGGCCTGAAAATGTCTATACCCTTTGATGATATAGGTCACAAACCCCTCACTCATAGGGCTTTCTCCTAAAGCAGTATTGAGAGACAGGGTCAAAGATTTATAAGTAAAGATGGTCACTACACAATGTTATTTCCAGTGACAAGAGTTAGAAGTATCCTAAATATCCAACAATGGGTAGTGATTAACTATCTATATGATGGAATTGCTAGGCAGATATTAAAATTCATGGCTTTGAAAGTTTTTTTAATGATAGGGGATAGTACTTGTGTATATTGTTGAATGAAAGGGGCAAGATGCAGTTATTTTCACCAAAAGTGATCTTATGAAAGGAAAGACCTATTACCTCTTCCTAATACACAGTTTGGTCCATAAATACTGTTGAGCTGTAGGCAATTCCAATAATAAGTGCTGTGTGTGTGTAAGGCCAGAGATGGAGAAGTAAGGAAGCTGTTCCTCTATATTCCATTATTGAGAATGCATGCATTTTTGAGTAGCCTCATTTTGGGGTGAAGTGGATATGTGTGTGTGTGTACAGATATATATATAATGTGTATATATATGTAATGTGGAAAACAGACATTTGACTATATATTGGTTTCCTTTTTTATTACTATCATGAGCATTCTACAAATGTTAGGTATATAGAGCTCTGCATATGAACAGATAGTCTAGACCCTTTAATTAAATTTTGACATTGGTTGTATAGGTAGTGGGATGTAGGTAACTTCTTTGGGTTTAATATCCATATTTTTAAAAATGCATGTGAGTTTTTTTTGTTTGTTTGGTTTTTTTTTTTGAGGTACCAGGGCCAGGGACTGAACCTGGGACCCTGTACGTAGGAAGCCAGCACTCAACCACCGAGCCACATCAGCTCCCTGAATTGGTTTTTTCATTGGTTTTTTGTTTGTTTGTTTGTGTTTTTAGGAGGCACCAGGAACTAAACCCAGGACCTACCATGTGGGAATCAGGTGCTCAACTTCTTGAGTCATATCCATTCCCCATGAGTTGCTTTTTTAAGCAAAGACGCTGGAATTGCAACGTGCTATGCTAAGAAGTGTTTGTGTTCTCTCCAGCCACTAAAGAAGGATTTTAAGCAGGAGGATGACATGTTTTGACAAGAGCACACAGTAGCTATAGGACCTTGATCAAAATACGTAACCACTTTTGAACTCAGTGTCCTCATCTGTAAAACTAGAACAGTAAAACATACCTTCTTGGGTTTTGAGGGGAAATTAAGTTGGATGATGCTGTTTTGTAAGCTATAGTTTCAAAATAATATAAATACATTTCTGAATTTTATATCAGTAAGGAAAAGGTTAACTTTTTCAGAAATGAGAAAAGACCTTAGTTCAAGAAATTGAGATAAGATCATTATCAGTTTGGATTAAAAACAATATAGTAATCCTCTCACATTAAATCATTGACCTAAGGATGTCCTGTTTTTCTTTTGCATCATCTTGGAAGTTACAGACTTGGCCCCTTTCATCAGCTCACCTAGCTCACCTATGCCCTAAAGGCATATCTTATTGAGGCTATTTGCGGGGAGGGGTGGCGGTGGGAATAATCAGTTATGTGAAAGTGCTCTTCAAATATAATTTACCTCCCCCCAAGACAGGTGGTCTTTGTGGCTGTTTGCTATCTCAAAATGATTTTCTTTGGCCATTATAATTTACCACTTAAATTTGTTCTTTATGCAGATTTCCCAGAATTGCTTAGAAAAGAAAGCTTGTTTTCTCCTGTTTTACAAGCTGTGTTTCAGATGTTGAATATTGTCACCCCACCTAAATTATTTAATATCTATCCTTAAATTAATAAGCTTGGTAAACTTTTGAAAACTCACTGATGTTTGCAGCTCTTCAAGAGCACACCTGACCCCTAGTGACTGAGGAGGGAATGGTGTAAGAGCAAAGAATGGAAAGGGTTAAGAAATAGAATTTAAAGTAAGATGGTATTTGTTGTTTACCCTCACCTTAGAAGAGAACATTTTTCTCCTTGACCTGATGAAAGGTTGTTTTCACGACAGTGGCTACAGCTGTGGAATATGTGAACGGGGCTGCCGATGGGAATAAAAATGTTGCTGCTCCCACAAATCAATGAAATGTTGACATTTCAGATGGTCTCTGCATGTTTTTCAGATAGTTTGGGGCAGAGGGAGCTTTCGTGAATATAAGTGCCAGCTTCCTGGTGGGGGCAGCTGAGGGGCGGTTATGGCCCACTGAGAACCAAATGAATCTCTCACTTCACAATCTGTTCTTTCCCGGCAATGAACTCTTCCTCAAGGTTCTTGGGAGTCTATGTGAAGAAATCACCATGTTAGGACTTGCTTAGTCAACTCTGCTGAATAGCTAGTAAGTGGGCAGTGCTTGACTCCTGTGTAAATCACCTATTTTTAATATCAATGACTGCTGACAATGAGAAATCAAATTTAGTTCAATTTGAAAACTATACATATTATTTTTGATGTGCATTTCTCCTTGTTTGTCTTCTTTCTTTAGATAAAGAAGAAACAGCAGGATGTGGTTAGATTTCTGGAAGCCAACAAGATAGAATTTGAGGAGGTGGATATCACAATGTCTGAAGAACAGAGGCAATGGATGTACAAAAACATTCCTCCGGAAAAGAAGCCTACTCAGGGCAACCCTCTGCCACCTCAGATATTTAATGGTGACCGATACTGTGGAGTGAGTAGCTAGGTTGCTAAATACCATTTGTTTAGGTCATCTGGTCAGGTGACAAATGTGACCTCTTCACCCAGTGCCTTTACAGGTCCGTAAGTCCAACAGAGGGTGAAGCTGAGAGGGGAGATGAGTCCAAGAAGATAGTGTGCATGTGTGTGAGTTGTGTGATGTGTGAATGCTAGTAAATGTGTGTTTCTCTGCCTGTGTGCCTATCTCTGCTATGGAGAAGTTGTAGGAAGGGAAGCTGTATATTTTTTTATTAATACCTTTGGGGGGCAGAGTGGTATCTTTATCCCTCTATGGTAAAAATAACTGCTAAGAGATGATTATAAACTAGCTTCCATTTTTTAAATTATAATGAACCAGTTGGATCATTAAGAACATCTAAAATGTTAGGTGCCTTCCTGCTATGTGTAGCACATGAGAAGATAAAGTCATTTTTGTGTAGTTATCCACCTTCCTTCTCACTCTTTATGTTAAAAAATAAAATTGAGAAGCTTTTTTTCCAATGAGTAAGTTAGCCCTTGCCTTTTGACATAGAGCAAGTACATAATCATTGTTTTCCCCACAGACCAAAAGGAGTTAATAGTTGAAAATGTTTGTAAACTGTGCAGTTAAAAAAAGCTAATAGTCAAATAGTCATAGAAAGCTTAGAGCAAAAATCCAGCAGTTCAAAATATAGTGAAGCTAATAGTCAAATTGTAGTAGGAGGCTTCAAACAAAAACTCAGCCGTTTTCTCTGTGTTGGACTTTGCAGGTATAAAAATGTCTTTGTTCTGGCCTCATAGTTGAGTGGTCGTTTGGCTGGGCACTAGAAAAATCCTAGGTTGGAAAAAACTTTGCTGTATAGCTTCATTTACTGATTGCCAGTGCTGCTCCTGAAAAGTCTAATACTGTTATCCTTGACCTTTTGTATGTGGTAGTTTCTTCTATGCAAGTTTGTAGGGTTTCTTCTTCATATATGTGTACTAAAATTTTTTGGTGTATTGCTATAATATATGCTGATTTTTTTCCCTTTAATTTTTTTTTCTTTATTAGAAAAGTGATGAGTTTACAGAATAATAATGCATAAAATATAGTATTCCTATATATTACCCTACCACCAACACCTTGCATTGGTGTGAAACATTTGCTACAGTTGAAGATAGTACATTTTTATAATTGTACTACTAATTAAAGTCTGTGGTTTAACTTAGGATTCACTGGCTGTATAGTGTATATTCAGAGATTTTTTAAAAATTTTATCCTGTTACCATATATATATTCTAAAATTTCCCCTTTTAATCATACTTAGATATATACTTCAGTGCTGTTAATTGTGTTCACAGTATTGTGCTACCATCACCATCATCTTACTGAAACATTTCTGTCATTCCAAACAGGAGCCCAGTCCCCATTCCTTATCCCCTGTCCCTGGTAACCTATATTCTAGATTCTGACTATATGACTTTGCAATTCTTATTGTTTCAAATCAGTTAGGTCATAAAATATTTGTCCTCTTCCGTCTGGCTTGTTTCACTCAATCAGTTGTTACATATATCAGGACTTCATTCCTTTTTATGGCTGAATAATATTCCACTGCCTATATATACCATACTTTATCTGTTCATCTGGGTATATACCTAATAGTGGAATTGCTGGGTCATATGGTAGTTCTATACTTAGCTTTCTGAGGAACTGCCAAAATGTCTTTCACAGCAGCTGAACCCTTTTACATTGCCCAGCAATGAATGAGTGTACCTATTCCTCTGCATCTTCTCCGACACTTGTTATTTTCCATTTTTTTAATAGCACCCATTCTGATGGGTATGAAATGGTATCTCATTGTGGATTTGATAGGCATTTCCCTGATGGCTAATGATGTTGAGCATCTTTTCATGTGCTTTCTAGACATTTGTATGTCTTCTTTGGAGAGATGACTGTTCAAGTCTTTTGCCCAGTTTTTAATTGGGCTATTTGTCTTTTTGTTGTTAAGTTGAAGGATTTGTAAATATATACTGCATATTAATTGTTTATCAGGTATGTTGCTTCCAAATATTTTTATGTGTAGGTTGTTCTTTTATTTTCATGATGAAGTCCTTTGAGGAACAAAAGTTTTTTATTTTGATGAAGTCCCATTTATCTATTTTTTCTTTTGTGCTTGTGCTTTGAAGAAACCTTTGGCTAACACAAGGTCCTGAAGATGGTTCCCTATTTTTTCTTCTAGGAGTTTTATGCTTCTAGCTCTTACATTTGGGTCTTTGATCCATAAGATATCAGATATTTTTCATTCCCTATGCCAAATGCTAAGTGGGCCCTCTGGAGTGCCTATGAATTAGATATTGGACATCTTACCTTGATTTTACATTTTTCTTACTTATTTTCTATTGTTCACCTCTTTGACTTTTTGTTCTATTTTCTGGGAGATTTCTCCATATTTACCCTTAACCTTTTCATTGAATATATGATGTCATCTTATTACTACCCTCCTTTTCTTGGTCTCTGATTTTTTCTTTTTATTAATTATTTTTATGACATCATGCAAGATCATAGCTCAATGATTATACAAAATATAATTTAACTTTTCTTCTGTTACCAGTATTGTTCTTGTTTCCACTGATTTTCTTTTCTTGCACTTTGTTTGGTCTTTTCTCTCAAGTATGATGGGCTTTCCCTGAATATCTGGCGATCCTTGTCTTCTGTTCATTTGAGATGAGGCTCTGGAGCACTAATTTGAACCTGCATGTATGTGCATGCAGTTCTGCTGCCTAGTGAGCTTCACTGTAGGATGACTGGGTAGCCTTGTTAGTGTTCTCATATAAACACTAATAATAGTATCTGAAGGTCTTTTCTCAGACATTGGTTTCGTTTTTCTAGGGAATGGCCTTGAGTCTCCTGCTTTGGGACTATCAGCCTGGCTACTGGAGTTTTGGACTACCAGGGACCTGGAGGGTCTTACTCTCCATCATGCATGTTTTTACTCCATATCTTTTTCTCCCCCTACTCTCTTCAGGTGTTAATTTGTTGCTTCTCTGAAGCCATATCCTTACAGAGTTTCAAACAATCTCACTGCTTTTTGCCTTTCCCCCACTCTCCCCACCTTCATAATAACCAATGCTACAACTCCTGACCTTTTCTGTGACCCTGCAGCTTGCTTCTTGTGGATGCTCTCTCTCCAGACACTGAGGTTTGATGGCCCTTTGCTCTCTAACGTTCCCGCCACTTCTTCACTCATTTCCTACATACGTTTTAGTTCAGGACTATAGATTTCTCCTGATTATATCAGAAATGGAGTTTCTGTTTCTTGCTTTTATTCTCGTTGTTTTGTTGACTATTTGAGAGAAAGGGGGTAGAGACATCTTTAAAGCAAAAGCCTTCAGAGCCTTTGAATAGAAGTATGTGCTGAATGAATAAAAGCATGTAATGTGAAGTGAAGTGAACTCTTCCTTGTTTTCACCTCTTTATGACTTTCTAAATCTTTATGTGTCTTTGCCCTGTGGGGTCTATGGAAATTTTTTCAGATAGACTGTCTGGGAGCTGGCTAGAAGCTTACATATTGATTAAACTGTGCCAGATAAATAGCATCTTCTCTGCTTGAGCAATGCTAGTCCCATGGTGGCAATGACAGTATATTCATTCTGCCATTATAGTCTGATCTGGCAGGAATTTTGCATACCTTGTCTGTTCTTATCAAGGTCAAGTAAATTTGACTTTGACAAAAGCATTAGAGTGCAACAAACCATAAACCTCATTCATCCCACCCCCATGGACCTCGCTTTACCAAGTGACAGCTTAGGAGGGGTCTCATCTGGTTGGTTAACCTATGGAAACCTACCACATTGCAAATGACAGGATCCAGAAAGCCTGTAGAGTCTCCTATCTCCTGGAATTGACTGGAAATGTATTGCTTTATTTATTTTTTTTTAATTTTTTATTCCCATATTCCCCACATCCCACCCCCCCACCCCCACTCCCCCCACATCAACAACCTCTTTCATCATTTTGGCACATTCATTATTGCTTTATTTTAAACTGTATGAGCTAAGCTTGTGAGACATGGAGTAAGCAACTGTTAAGTTACTTGGTAGCCAATGTGGACAGTTGCCTTTTGTCTTATTTAGCAGTTAAGTATCTCGCCTATTGGGAGGAATTCCCTGCTGTCTGGAAGCTCCTTGGCATGACCAATCTGTTTTTCACACCTCAGAATTTGAGCGTTGAGGGAATGAGGCTCGTCCCTTGGGGGCTTTCTGTGGCAGTGAGGACCCAGAGGTGATGGGGCCAATGATGGTGGCTGCTGGTGTCCTGATGAGACCGATGCTCAGGGGTGTCTGGGGGTGCTCTTGGCTGTCTAGACACAGAGGTTCCCCCCTCTTTTCTAAATTGGTTGTCCAGCTTTGCTTTTGATTGAGCACCCTGATGACACTCCATAAATTCCTTTTGTCTTAAGTTGTCATTTCTTTTGGGAGTTGTTTTCCATCAAGAACCCAGACTGGTACAGACTGGTCTTGCTGATTCCCTAGCACGTCCCACTGTGAGCTGATAGGGTCCTAAAGGTAAATAACCTAATGCCTAGGCTTTCCCGAAGGGCTTTCGTGTCATATTTGGACTTTAAACAGCTCAGGTTCTCATGTTCAAAGTTCTATACTTTTGTTCTCGATCTGTGAAACTGGCATGTGTGGAATGCACCGAAAATTAAAATGTACCTATCGACACAAAAGGAAAATATCTACTCCCCTTTATTTTCTACCTCTATTCAGCAAACAAATGATCTAATTTTTAACTATGTTTTCTTTCTCTTTGCTTTCTAAACTGGTAGTCAGAAATGGGGATGTAGTCAAGTCTCATTTAACTGAGGACATATTAACCAGTTTGTGGATTGACCATCAAAAGGGAAAAAACAAAACGTAGTGACTACTCACATAGCCGAGACAAGTTGGTGCAGCTTCACCTGAGGATGCTCATGCTCAGAGTTGGACGTTGGGTGAAAGTGAGGAGGCGGGGGAACCTGTGGCTGGAGTTACTCTTGTAATGTCCTGTCTTACAGTGAAGAAAGGACAGCTCAGCTGAATAGCAGATGACAAAATATGTTTACAAAAAAAACCCACAAAAAACCTTTTGACCATTTTCCATGGAGCTATTTATAGGATTATTGATTTTTTAAAGCTATTGAATTACTTTTTTTTCTCTCTCTTTTAGATGGTATTTGGAGAGTGTTAAATTTATACTTAAGCACTGGATGCATTGCTAGCCAAGTAAGGTTACACTGATGTTTGACTACTTCTGTTTCAGTGGCAGTGTGGCGTGTTCCCCATGTTCTCCAGATACCTTGGTTAATTGGATCCTGCAAGTAAGCTAGAGACAGGTTAGAACAGGAGGAACAGAGGGGCTAAATGACCAGCAGTGGATCTTGGCGGCATCTGATCTCCTCTCCTCTCCTCCCCTTCTCGTAAAAGGAGACAAGGAGATGCTCTAGCCTCTTCTAACCACGGGTGGAGGCCCAGAAGCTGATCGGAGCATGCCTGAGTGTATACAGTTGTTATTGTTTCCCAAAGCTGCATTTATATAAGACTTTTGAGAAGATTCTCTTAGAATCATACATTTTAAGTGAGTTTGGGAGTCTTTTTTGAAATATGAGAAACCTATACCCTTAATTATCAGTTTTTACAAATCCCTGTTTTATGCATAAGATTTCATTGAAGAAAAAAGATCATTATAGTATCTTTCTCTCTCTCTCTTTCTCTCTTCAGCTAAAATTCTTCACAAGATTGTTGGAAAGAGATGGTTACAAGTTTTGATACTGAATTAATTTTTCATCCAGTAGCATTTTATTATTGTTTTCTTTCTTTTTTTAAAGATTTATTTATTTATTTATTTCTCTCCCCTTTCCCCCCACCCCCCGCCCCGGTTGTCTGTTCTCTGTGTCTATTTGCTGTGTCTTCTTTGTCTGCTTCTGTTGTTGTCAGCGGCCAGGAATCTGTTTCTTTTTGTTGTGTCATCTTGTTGTGTCAATTCTCCGTGTGTGCGGCGCCATTCCTGGGCAGGCTGCACTTTCTTTCGCGCTGGGCGGCTCTCCTTACGGGGTGCACTCCTTGTGCGTGGGGCTCCCCTACGTGGGGACACCCCTGCGTGGCACGGCACTCCTTGCGCACATCAGCACTGCACATGGGCCATTTGCACAAGGGACAAGGAAGCCCGGGGTTTGAACCGCGGACCTCCCATGTGGTAGACGGACGCCCTAACCACTGGGCCAAGTCTGCTTCCCTATTATTGTTTTCTTAATGCTATTAAAATGAACATGATAAGTAGGAAAAAAATTGAAAAGTGAGATTGGGAAAGAAAAAGGGTGAGACAATCAGTTTTGCCTTCAAATAAGACTGAAGACATTTTGGTGTATACAGTTTCTTCCTACAAGTAGCTTTAAATTTTTAAAAATCACATTTTTTATCATACTGTATATACCATTTTGTGTCATGTTATTGTAAACTTATTTTTAGAGGTTGCATATTATTCCCTTGTGAATATTCATAATTAGCCTAATTATTTCTCTATTGTGGTCTGTTTAGTTTGTTTCCAGTCACTGGAAACAATACTTCATCACTGGTAAGCTGTTCTGTATAGTTCATTAAATTGAATGCCGTTTTAGGAATCACATTCTCATTTTAGGTTATTCCTACTCCTCTTCATGTCCTCTTTATCAAACAACAAATTATATGGGGGGAAGTGCATTGTTATCAAGATATGAAGGGTTACTATTGGTGACCTCAGAATTTAGGTTCAAGGTAAGAAATGTCACTTGATGAAATGAAAACTAGTAAAAATTAAAACAAGATCATTGTTGGTATGTGTTTTTGGTAAACCAAGTTGGGTTTCTCAGTCCCTGGATGTGCCCAGAATCATAGAATAAAGACTGCCCATCTTCCTACAGATTTGATTTGACTTGAAGATTTATATGAAATAAGCATACTTACAAAACATAACATTTTTTTAATGCACAACAAACACTGATTTATTATAGAGTGAGATGCCCCATTGCCATGAATTTTTATGATTAAACGGAAGGCTCCAAAGGAATTTCACATTTGCAGGGACTGCTTCAAAATTAATCCTCCAATCATCCAGATCAGGGTTTGGGCCACCTAGGTTTTGTAGGCCACACACCTCTGCATATTCTTCGTTTTGTTTTGTTATTGTTTGCTTTTGTTTTCTTTTACAACCCTTAACAAATGTAAAAACCATTCTTTGCCCACAGACCTTTCCATAGTTTTAGTCCTGCTTTAGACAGTCATTTAAATTCCCCTCTGCCTGTTGGGGTTCTTTGTACTAATGTTGGAGAAACCCTGGGTTAGGTGTTTCCCAAGCACCTTCATGAAAATTAGGTGTACTCTCTAGAATGGAGTAGAACAAAATGATGAACAGAACTGTTGACATGCATTGTAGCCTGTATTAACATACATTACATACATTGATTATGTATTACTAGAACTCTGGTGGTCTATACAGTCAAAAAGGGGGAAAAAAAGAAAAGAAAGCTAAAGTCTAAAATCTTCATCATTGTCAACGGACGATTGTGCTCTGTCCTAAAATATGAGTATTCCTTATTTAGGTTAATGGCTACATCTTCTACATGGTCTCAAGGCAAAGCCCTGGAAATCATTCCCACACCCATTTTCCTCTCCTCATACACCCAATTGGTTATCAAATTCTGAAACTTTTTTCTTCCAACATAATTCTCTTTCTCTCTGAAAACTCAGTTCAAATATACCTTGTTATTAAGTGTTCCCTAAATAACTAGGACTCTGGTCATCACCTTATACCCCCATTCCACTCCCCCAGGCCCAGCAAATCTGTGTGTCATTACTGCTTTAGGACATTTATCTCATTATACTAGATTTTTTTACATGTCTTTTCTTGCCCTGTGCTCAGTCTTACCACATTTGATGGCCCATTTTTAAAAAAAAATCAATTTTATTGATACATATTAATAAAGCATACAATACATCCAAAGTGTACTATCATTGGTATTTGGTATTATCACATAGTTGTACATTCAGCAATTCATTCATTATTAGGGCATTTTCATTATTACAAAAATAATAATAAAAAACAAAAAACAAAAAACTCCTCACCTTTGAATCTCTTTATGCTTCCCCTTCTATTCTGTTTCTGTCTCTAGCTTATTTGTATTTATTTTTTGTATAGATAGAGTCAAGCTATATGTAGTACCTTGTGTCTGGTTTCTTTCCCTTAGTATATTACCTCCCCCCCGCTTTTTTAACCTTACTGGAAAATTATTAACATATTACTATATACTACTGACCATAGTTTGCTTTGGTTGTATTTTTGCCCGATATTAATATCTTGTAACATTAACATACATTTGTTCAGTTTCAGATACAAAGTCTTATATATGCAATATTACCCATATTCATATTTCACATGAGGTTTCACTATGTTATACAGTTGCATGTTACAGTTTTTAGCTTTCCTTCTAGTACTATTCATGACCTTAGACTTTTCCTTTCAACCACTGTCATACCAATGTAATAGCACTGCAGTTTCAAACATTATGATATGCTTTTACCTTTTCTATTCATTTCCAAACATTAACAACTTTTAAAAATCAATTCTGCGCAGATTAACCCTCATTCTATTTTCTCTAGCATCATTCTATTTTCTGGTGACCTATATTCTAGTTATTAACTCCATGAGTTTACACAATATATTTAGTTCATAATAGCTCAGTCATACAGTATTTGTCCTTTTTATGTCTGGCTTGTTTCGTTCAATATAATGTCCTCCAGGTTCATCATGTTATCATATGCTTCAGACTTCATTTCTTCTTTATGCTGCATAATATCCCCTTGTCTGTATCCACCACAATTTATTTATCCATTCATTGGTTGATGGACACCTGGGTTGTTTCCATCTTTTGGCTAACTATGACTAACGCTGCTGTCAACATTGGTGTGCAGATGTCTGTTCTTGTCATTGCTCTCAGTTCTTCTGGGTTATACCTTGTAGTGGTATTGCCAGGTCACATGGCAAATCTGTGTTAAACTTCCTCAGGAACTACCAAATAGTCCTCTACAGTGGCTGTAGTGGAAGGTTCTAGATTCTGAGCTTCTAAGTTCTTGGCTTATGTTGCATAAAATAATTTAAGGAGACACCATAGGGTAGGCATGGGAGTAAAGAGTTTATTAAGGAGCAAGAAAACAAGAAAAGTACATTTACAAGGCATGGACCTACCTAGGTGTGCTGCAGAGTAAGACAACATGCATTGGGCCCCAGGTCAGGTCTTTTTTTAGTTAGGTCAGTAAATAGTCAGTATGCTTTTAAGATTATTCCCAATTTTAGAATGTTATTAAAGTGAGTGAGGTCTAGGGTGAGAATATCAGGGCATTGCTAATAAAGCAAAAGAGGGCACAGACAGGCTTTAATTAAAAGTTTAGACTCACCAGTCCTCATTGGGTGTTGGGAGTGTTTCTTGCCTCTTTGTCTCCTGACTGGCTCACCAAATAATGTTAGTGGCAGGCTGAGTGCTGGGCTTCTAGGTTCTTGGCTTTTGTTGTATAAAATAATTTAAGGACATACGATAGGGTAGGCAAGGCAGTAAAGAGTTTATTAAAAAACAAGAAAAGAAAGTATACAGTCTGAGGCATGGACCGTGGGGATACTACAGAGTGAGACATGCATGGTGCCCCAGGACAAACCCTTTTAAAGTCTTTCCTCCTCCCCCCTTCATAATGTTGGGGCAGGTCCCCAGCTTTTGCTGTTCTGTTTGGTTGCCCCCCCCCAGGCAGTTCTCAGGAAGCCAATGGTGAGTCCTTTTGAGGCTATCTAATCCCGAACAGGATTCTCTTTCCAAATGGGAGTCTCATGGCCAGGGTCTCTTGGGATCCCTCAGGAGGTTTCCAGGTGGGGTCTCACAGCCATGTTGTCTGTTGGCCATGTTGCCTGCTGGTCATGTTGTCTGCTGGGTCTTCAGCTGTGACCCAAGTCTTCCCTCTCCCTGTCTGTACCGTTCTACATTCCCACAGTAAATAAGCATTCCTGTCTCTCCACATCCTTTCCAACACTTGAATTTTTCCTACTATTTAATAGTGGCTATTCTCATAGGTGTGAAATGATGTCTTACTGTAGCTTTGATTTGCATTTCCCTAATAGCTAATGATGTTGAACATTTTTTAATGTGTTTTTTTTGCCATTTATATTTCTTCTTTGGACAAATGTCTATTCAAGTCTTTTGCCAATTTTTTAATAGGGTAGTTTGTCTTTTATTGTTGAGTTGTAGTATCTCTTTATATATCATGAATATTAAACCCTTTTTAGATATGTAATTTTCAGTTGTTTTCTCCCATTGAGTCGGCTTCCTTTTCATCCTTTTGACAAAGTCCTTTGAGGTGCAAAAGTATTTAATTTTGAGGGGGTCCCATTTATCTATTTTTTCTTTTGGTTGCTTGTGCTTTGGGTATTAGATTGATGGCCTATTTATCTTAGTAATCTTGGCACCTGGTAGAATGCCAGGAACTTGGAACATGCTTAGCAAGCATTGGCTATGTGAATGGTGAACGTGTACTAAAATGTTAACAGCTGAGGAGGTTGCTAGCCCATTTGGTTGGGTCATGCCTTGTTGAAGTATGACCATTTGCTAGTATGTGGTTTTAGGTCTCTTAGACCTGACTGTGCTGCATTTCCTGCTTTTTATTAATAAAAATAAAGCCAAAGGAGTCGAAAGTAAGCTTATTGAAACTTTTTCTAAATTTATATACTAGGAAATCTACTTGGGAAGCCATCTCTTTTAGAAACTCACCTATCCCATAGGTAGAATTTTCTTAGGAATCATTTGATCTGAATTCAGAAATCTGTGTTCAGAGACCTTCTGTCCAAGAGATTACTTATTTAATCTAGAAGAATCTTCTCCTTCAGATGCTTTACTATAAATATTCTTATATGGCATCCTTATAGATAGCAGGAGTGAAGAGGGGGGGAAAAGGTTGGTATAAATTCCTCTTTATCTCTGGTTGCTACTCTGATCTTAATCTCTGGAAGCATGATAATTTAATTTGATATTTCTGTAGTTTTATCTCTTCTATATAGCACTAGTTTTTTGTTTTGCTTTGTTTTACTTTTGTTTTTCATGAGAAAAAACATGTTTATTAAAGCAGGCAGTAGGATAGGAGATGGGGGTGTCTCAAATCTGCCTTCCTCAAACAAGGGGTAGCAGGGATTTTTATGGATTCAAACAGAGTTGGGTGGAGTGGTTACCATCACAATGGTAGGTATGCACAAAGGTTAACCTATTAATAGTTTTGAAATAACCATAAACAAGGGTAAGATCAGTCTAGGGAATTTCAACAACGGCTGTTTTTAATAAATTGGAAAAGTAAGAGAAAGCATCTATATAGTGTTTTCCTAATCGTAATCATTTGTTAATTCTTCACTCTCAGTTACAGTTTCAGGTTTCATTTTCGCTTCAAAACAAACTGGGCACTTTTGCTTATCAACTAAGCAACTAAAACTATTTTAAGTTAGTTTATTGAGGACAGGACTGCCTCAGTCAAAACTCTGGTATTTGCAGAAACCAAAGTGGGGCTGGATTTACCTCACTGTGGTTCAATTTTGTTGTCTGTCAGAAGAAAGTTTCTCCTGGTGTGCTTTCTCAGAACAGTGTAGTTCATTCAAAAGTTCTTCAGAGTCAAAGTGATTTTCCTGCTACAGGAGCACCTGCAAGGTAAGAGGGCCATGCAAGGCAATTGTTCCCCACTGAGCCTTTCTGGCATATCTCCCCAGCTCCACTCTCTGCTCCCTCTTCCCTTCATTTCTCCCCTGCTTCTCTTGGCATCTGGGACTTACCTTCCTGGCTTCTTGCTTTTGACTTCGCCACTTGGCTCCAGGCGCAGGTGGAAGCCTGAAGGTAGCTGTGCCTTAACCATGAATATTTTAGCTTCACAGCAAGTTTTCTTAGCTTCCCTCAGCTATCCTGTAGAGGTGGGCAGACTGTCATCATAGTTCATAACCTTGGGGATTTAAAATCCTGCTGCCGAGACCTTTCAGAGCATGTTGCTGAACTCTCATAACACAAATTTTTATTCTTTTGTTTATAAATATTTACTCTCACATTTTCACTTTTACCAAGTTGTTTGCCTCAAAATTCTGCAGTGATGAATCTTAGTACATGACTTTTATAAAAATCGTGACTTGTGCTGTATTAAAAACCCTCAGCCAGACAGTTTGAACCTATCCCAGTTGCATGTTTAGTAGTATATCTTAACTGTATAAGGGTAGTTTTCTTTTTATTAACATTTTTTTCCCTCTGAGTTTTCTACAGTTGAAGTTAATAACAAGAGAGCAGTTTTTTTTTCAAAAAGTTTTTTTAAAGATAATAAGGCCATGTTAATATCAACATTAAGAAGACCTGTTTCACCAAGGATAGTTAGGGATAGAAGCTTTTGTATTTCCTAATGTTATTGTTAGAGAATTTCTGATTTTGTGCTAATTTTTGCTTACACTAAGCATCATCGTAATGTAAAAGAGTAATAATTAAGACTTTTTTCCTCAAGGGATTAAATAAAAAGAAGGGAGAGACATGATGTTGATCTTGAAATGAAAGTGAATTTTTACAGTTTTTTTTTTTCTTTTTGGGATACTTTCTTGATATAATAATTTTAGAAATTTGTCTTTTCAATTATTAAAACTTCCATTCAAGCTTTCAGAAGCTACCCTGTCCTAGAAATTAGCACAATAATAAAACTAAGTATTGCATTTGGTTATGAAAGTGGTGTTTATAGAAATGGTAGAATTCAGTGGTCATTATAGAAAACCCATAAAACACAGAAAAGCAAAGAGGTAAACAAACATACCTTGTACTCTGTTAAAGAATTTGATATGCTTTCTTCATGCATATACATATTTATGTTTATACGTATATACACTTATGAACACGTGTATATGTATATAGGTTCACATTATATATGCTATTTAATAATGATATTTTTACTTTTTTTGTAAACTGAATAATTTTACATGGCATTACATGTCAAAACCATTTTGAGTGGATACATATTAGTTTATCATATTGTTTTCCATAATTTCTCATTTTTCTATTTTGTATTCTGTGCTATGAATATCCTTGTTCATGTATTTTTGTGGCTAACTCTACTTCCTTTTTTCTCTTAGTAGTTAAAAAGTGTACTGGTTTTGTTTTAATTATAGTAATTCCTTCATGTAGCAGAAAGGAAAACATTCAAATCCTATAATTGAGTAGTAAAAAGTGAAAAGTCATTTTCCTTCTGCCCCTTATACGTGACCTCCCTACAGATTCTCAAGATGGAGCCTCTTTCAAGAAGTTCTGCTGGGAAACGGACTTGGCCCAGTGGTTAGGCCGTCCGTCTACCACATGGGAGGTCCGCGGTTCATACCCCGGGCCTCCTTGACCCGTGTGGAGCTGGCCCATGCGCAGTGCTGATGCACGCAAGGAGTGCCATGCCACACAGGGGTGTCCCGGCATAGGGAAGCCCCACGTGCAAGGAGTGCGCCCCGCAAGGAGAGCCACCCAGTGCGAAAGAAAGTGCAGCCTGCCTAAGAATGGCACCGCACACATGGAGAGCTGACACAACAAGATGATGCAACAAAAAGAGACACAGATTCCTGTGCCACTGACAACAACAGACTCGGACAAAGAGACAAGACGCAGTTAATAGACACACAGAAGAGACAGTCGGGGTGGGGGGAGGGGAGAGAAATAAATAAATAAATCCTAAAAAAAAAAGAAGTTCTGCTTTTATAGTTTTCTAGTGGTTCCTATATTAATATCTATATTCCTTGATTTTAGGATTTAGATAGTAGCATTCAGTTTTTTTTTTTTTGAAGAGGCCAAGAATTTGGCATTCTTATAGCTTCTCTTGCTTCTGCCTCATTTTGATTTATACACATGCATACATGTATGTGATATTGTTAAAATTACAACAGTCACATTCTCTTCTGTAACTGCCAGAAGTTGTCTATGCTTTGTTTATGGGTAGCTTTTTGAATTTTGAACTCAGTAAACCCTACATTTGCATTGTTACAATTATATTAATATAAATACTGTCCCCTACAGCCTGTTTAATAGTGAGAGCAGTTGGAGGAAGGATATATAATTCTATTTTACTAAATCCCTGTGGATTAAAGGAGATGGACACCAGTGCCAAGCATCCAAGGAGTTCTCTTAATTCATTTAACCCTTTTTCACTTACTCCAGTTTATATTTGTCTGACAAAGATAGGAGATTTCATTTTTATATTTTTTTGTATTTGCATGGAATACCTCCTGAAAAGAAAATTTTTAACGTAGTGTCCTTATGTGTGGTAAACTTTCTGAATGAAACAGTTTTGAAATGTCTAGTTTGCTTTCACTGTCAATGGATACCTTGGCTAAATAGAAAACTATAGATTTAAAATAACTGTCCCTTAGGAAGTATTCATCAGTTTTCTTCTGTGTTCATTCTTATAGGTAGGTTGTTTTACTTTTTACCCCTAAGAGGTTTTAGGATTTCCTTAGAGTTCTGAAATTTCATCAGGATAACCTTCCTTCCTCCCTCCCTCCTCAGCAATTGGTGGGAAATTTCAAACTGAAAACCAGTGTCGTTTTTCAGTTTGGAAAATTGTATTCAGTTATTTCTTTGACTTAATTTCCTCCCCTCCATTTTCTCTCTTTATTCATCTGTAGGTTATTATTTTTTTTAAAGAAATGAACTTTTTGCCTTCATGGTCTAACTTCAGTATTTTTAATTTGCATAATTGGAGGTACTGAGCTGGGGATTGAACCCCCTGGGGCCTTGTCTGTGGGAAGCTGGCACTCAACCACCAAGCTACACCAGTTCCCTATCCCTTGGTCTTGATGCTTTCTGTACTGGGAGGCATTCTCGGCTTTTACCTTCTAGATCACAACCTTTATTTTCAACTCTATACAAATCTGTTCCTTATCCTATTTATTAAAAGTTTAATTTGGCAATCAATTTAATTTCCAGGATGCATTATCTTCTTTAATCTCTCTGAGGATGTTAATTAAAGCCTTTTTAAAAAAATTCTTTTGTTCTATGAATTATTTCTATGTTCTCCAGGGTCAGCTCTGGTTGTTTATATCTTTGTCTTGTAGGAGCTTGTCTTGAATTTTCTCCAAAGTTGTGCAGATCTGTTTCCCTTCGATGAATAGGAGGGCTAAATAAGACTGTGCAAGTGGGTGGGTAAGTAGAGAAGCAAGTCTAGAACCCCTAAGATGCTAAAGAAAGGAGAACCTTGCTCAGGCAGTGAAACATTTCACTTCAGTGTGTGTCCCTCCAAATAAACCTCCTTTCCTTGTGTCCATTTGTGTCTGATGTGGGATCTAGATTGACCACAGACTCTGCAGTCTTCTCTTAGGCCTCTAAAACCTCACTAGGGGTTTTTAGCAGGCAGGCAGCCAATGTTCTTTTTGTTTTTTGTTTTTTGTTTTTTTAAGGAAAAAGAGCTCTCCTTTTTTTTTTTTTTCAAGATTTATTATTATTTTTTTCTCTCCCCTTCCCCTGCCCCTGTTGTCCGCTGTGTCCATTCGCTGTGTGTTCTTCTGCATCTGCCTGCATTATCAGGTGGCACTGGGAAACTGTCTCTTTTTTGTTGCGTCATCTTGCTGCGTCAGCTCTCCGTGTGTGTGTTGCCACTCCTGGGCGGGCTGTACTTTTTTCACACAGGGCGGCTCTCCTTGTGGGATGGACACTATGTGGGGTACCCCTGCTTAGCATGGCACTCCTTGCGTGCAGCAGCACTGTGCATGGGCCAGCTTACTACATGGGTCAGGAGGCCCTGGGGATCGAACCCTGGACCCTCTATATGGTAGACAGATGCTCTATCAGTTGAGCCATGTCTGCTTCCCACCAATGTTCCTTTGAGACCATTTCTTCAGAGTTCTCTCTCCCTTGGGAAAATAATTTACTGGCTTAGCCATTACTAATGCATTTCTTTATTATCTTGGTGATTGTCCCTTCACAGTCTTCTCCAGCTCATTGTTTTCATTGCCTCAGACTTGCAGTGTCTTTGGGGGTGTCCTTGGGAAGGAATTGTTCTTCTTCTGTTGGACTTTGATTTCTTCTACTGTTTTCTCTGCCAGTCTAGTTCTGGTTGTTTCATTTATTCTCGGTATTTCTAAAAAGTTTATTGCTTCTTCCCTTTCCTATGTTTAACACAAAATTTTTATTCTTCCCAAATTCAGTTGATGCCTGGGGTAAGGAGGGAGGTAAATGTTTTTGCTTGCTCTGCCATTTTGAACCAGTATGGTCGGAAGGCTTCAATGTGAATTAGGAACTTAAAATCCTCAGCTTTGGGCTTGCTCATATTTTTGGTATTTGATATAAAAATTGCTGAACAAAGCTGTTTTGGACAACTTCATCTTACCTATCCTACCAGGAATGGAACTGTCAACAATTTTATCCTTCTATATCAAGATGTCATACTATAGAATATAGCATTAACAGTCCTTAACCATGAAATGAAGAAATTCTGCTCAGTGAGTACCCTCAGGCCTGAAAGAAAATTTAAGAAGGAGCCGCTGCCTATTTTAACCAGCAGTAGCAACTCTTTTAGTCTTTAAAAAACTAAAAGTTTTTTTCTTCTCTTGGATAAACCAAATTTACCTTGGCTCTTTTAGAACTGATTGCTGCTACCCTTTCCTTGGGGGGCACATGTTGTTTTTGTTTCCTGTGGCCTCCTGTTTGATTATGCCTTTGACATGTAGAAATAATATGGGTGTGTCACTTAATTGTCACTGACTTAGCTGTGGGAAGCAATGCAGCTTTTCAGAGTGGCTGCTGTGGGCTTTCTGTACTTTTTTCTTAGGGAACTCCAAAAGGGCAGGGAACTTTAAGGTCTTTGTTTCAAACACTTGTCAAGTCTATAATAGTCTAATTCGAGTGCATGGATTAGTGCAAGTAAGTTTTGTAGAAGAATGAGACTACTGTTAATTTTACCTGTTGTGAACTTTGTCATGTGCTTATAAATGTCTCAACATTGGTTTTCACCTGAATACAGAAGTATGGGCCATGGAAGCTTTCTTTTTCTTTGTTTTCTTTCCTTCTTCCTTCCTCCCTACTCCTTTCTTCTCTCCCTCCCTCCCTCTCTCTTTCTCTCTCTCTTTCTTTCACAACTGTTTAGCTTGTTTTATACTTAAAATTATAGTATTCAGGTAAATGTTACATTAGTGAACCAGAGTGCTTGGTTATGCTAATATCTATACAGTTCAGAAGTTATTCTTTCCTAAGCTTCTGGCACAAGAAAAAAAGTGAATTTTGTCCATTGTTTTAAGTGTGACGAAAATGTCCCAGCTTCTGAAATTGGGAAGTTTTATCTTGAATATGATTTGTCTGTCTGTACCCTTCTTCAAAGGAGATGTTAACTGATCATTATATTCTATAGTTACAAAAGGTTTATTATCCTAAATTGTGCAATTTGCAGACAAGTAACACTTCAGAGGGAGTGCCTTTGACTATAAGGAATTTAGCAAGCCTGTTTAGGAACTTTATAGGGAGTTTACTGAAAAAATTTTTATTGGAGAAGTTGTAGGTTTATATAAAAATCATACAGAAAATGTGGATTTCCCATATACCTCCCCTCAAGCACACAGTTTTCTCTATTACTAATAACTCCTTGCATGAATGTGATAAATTTGTTACCATTGATGAAACAATATTATTATAATTATACTATAGTCCATAGTTTACATTAGGGTTCATTCTTTGTTTTGTACAGGCCTATGTTGTTGTTTTTTTTAAAGATTTATTTTATTTTTACCTGCTCCCTCCTCTTCCCCCCATTGTTTGCACTCACTGTTTGTTGTGTGCTCTCTGTCTGCTCATCTTTTTTAGGGGACATTGGTAACCAAAATTGTGACCAATCGCTTGAGCCACTTCTCCTCCCTAACTGCTGTTTCTTTCATTGTGTTTCCATGTTGCCTCTCCTCATTGCATCATCTTCTTGTGTCATTCTTGCTGCACCCACCTGTTGCATTAGCTTACTTTTTTTCTAATTTTTATTTTATTTTTTTAAATTAATTTTTCTTCCCTTCCCTGCCCCCTCCCCCCAGTTGTCTGCTCTCTGTGTCCATTCCCTCTGTGTTCTTCTGTGTCCGCTTGTGTTCTTGTCAGTGGTACCCGAATCTGTGTCTTGTTTTGTTGCATCATCTTGCTGCTTCAGCTCTCCATGTGTGCAGCACATTCCTGGACAGGCTGCACTTTTTTCACACTGGATTACTCTTCTTATGGGGCACACTCCTTGCGCATGGGGCTCCCCTACGCAGGGGTGCCCGTGCATGCAGGGCACTCCTTGCATGCATCAGCACTGCGCATGGGCCAGCTCATACTGGCCAGGAGGCCCTGGGTTTGAACCATGGACCTCCCATGTGGTAGGAAGACACCCTATCCGTTGGGTCAAATCTGCTTCTCAGCTCACTTTTTTGATTTTCTTCTTTAGGAGACACCAGAAACCAAACCCAGGACCTCCCATGTGGTAGGTGGGTACCTAACATCTGCTTCCCCTATATATTTTTTTTAAACATTTTTATTCTAGTGACATATATTCAACTTAAAATTTCCCTTTATTAATCACATTCAAATGTATAATTTGGTATTGTTAATTATGTTCACAATGTTGTAGTATGTCACCACTGTCCATTAGGAAAACTTTTTCATCACCCTAAATAGAAATTTCATACCTGTTATATAAGTCAGCCAAAGGGGTGCTGATGTAAAGTACCAGAACTCTGTTGGCTTTCATATTTATTTGGGGTAGAAATATACAGTCACAAGGTTCTATAGAGTCCAGCTCAAGGTACCATAAGAGGTACTTTCTCACCCAAAGTCATTGGCCATGTGTGAAGCAAGATGGCTGGCAATGTCTGCAAGGGTTCAGCCTTCTTCCTCTTAAGGCTCCATGGTCCCAGCTTCTTCCAGTCTCAGCTGGTTTAGCTGCGTATTAGGCTGGTTTCTCCCCAGAACTTGTTTCTTTCTGGGCTCGGCTACTCTGTTCTCTTCACAAGGGCAACTATATACCATCAGGCTTATGTCTCCTCCCAGAACTGCAGGATCCTCGTGTATCTTCTCTGTGTGTCTACTTCCATGTGAGTTTCTGTTTTCTCAGCCCACCAAGGGGGCTGGGACTCAATGCTGAGTCACACTCTAATGACACGGTTGAATCAAAGCCCTAATCTTAATATAATTTAACAGATATCTCAGCTGAATCTAATACATTCAGAGGGTTATTATGCCCAGAGGGACAGACTACTTTACAAACGTAATCTCTAATTTTGGAATTCGTCAATAATCTCAAACTGCTACACCATTTTTTTAAAGCATTAAACCCCCATTTCCTACCCCTACCTGGACCCCTGGTAACCTGTATTCTTGTTTCTGACTCTGAATTTGCTGATTCTAATTATTTCATCTTTGTGAGATCAGACAATATTTGTCCTGCTGTGTCTAGCTTTTTCTATAGTGAGTTTTTAAAATAAAATTTTTTAAAAATTTAAAATTTAAAATTTAAAAAAAGCATTTTAAAATAAAATGCTTTTGGGAAGTGAATTTGGCTCAATTGATAGAGCATCCATCTACCACATGAGAGGTCTATGGTTCAAACCCAGGGCCTCCTGACTTGTGTGGTGAGCTGGCCCACGTGCAGTGCTGATGCGCACAAGGAGTGCCGAGGGTGTCCCCTGCGTAGGGGAGCCCCACGCACAAGGAGAGCCGCCCTGCACGATAAAAGCACAGCCTGCCTGGGAGTGGCACTGCACACACGGAGAGCTGATGCAGCAAGATGATACAACAGTAACAAAAAAGACACAGACTCCTGGTGCAGCTGACAAGAATGCAAGCAGACACAGAAGAACACACAGTAAATGGACACAGAAAGCAGACAATGGGGGGTGGCGGCGCAAGGGGAGAGAAATAAATAAAAAATCTTTAAAAATAAATAAATAAAAAGAATAAAATGCTTTTAACCTTGGTAGTAGGAACCTTAATATAATTTTAAAAATATAAACCTGACAAATGAAATGAATTTGATAAAAAAGCAGAAGGTTTTCTTTTTTTGGGAGAATGCCTAAGGACATAATATAAGAACTTATATCTTAATAAAAAGTGATTTCTAAATTCCTGATACTACATTACCTTTAAATTGTTTCACATCACGCAGTTTAATTTATAATTTCTGAAAAGAGGTATTATTAAGAAGTCCTAAATTTTAAATTATTGATCACCTACTCTTTGTCTAAAAGTACAAAAAAGTAATATATCCTCTTGCATGTTTAAGATTCATTAGTCCATTCAAAAGCTTTAAAATTCTTTATAACCAGAAAGTAATAAAGTAAAAATAGGATTGCTAGCATAATATTACCTAAAACATGGCATATTAATTTTTAATTAGCAAGCACAACTCAATCATCCACTTAAATATTATTGGTAAATTGAAAGTATTCCAGATTGTGTTCTAACATACTTTTAAGAATGATTTCCTTTAAATCATTCTGCTTTTAAAGTTAATCACCAAATGTGATATTTGTCACTTTGGAAGGAATTCATTACCTAATGTGAAAATTTCTAAATGGGTGTATCCAATTCTAATATGTGGGTAAGAAATCACTCTAGCCATAGTGATGTGACACTGAGTTCATTTTATAAATTAAAAATAATGCTTGTAATTTTATCACAGAAATACAATGTAAGAGAAAAGTTTCTTTTTATTAATAAGGAACATTGCCATTATGAGATTTCTAAATATCTGATATTTCTTTTTTATTTTATTTTTTATTTTTTTTATTTTTTATTTTTTATTGACTTTGTAATAATATTACATTAAAAATATATATGTGAGGTCCCATTCAACCCCACCCCCCCACCCCCCCTCTCCGCCCCCCCAACAACACTCGTTCCCATCATCATGACACATCCATTGGATTTGGTAAGTACATCTTTGGGCACCTCTGCACCTCATATACATTGGTTCACATCATGGCCCATACTCTCCTCTATTCCATCATGTAGGCCCTGTGAGGATTTACAATGTCCGGTGATTACCTCTGAAGCACCATCCAGGGCAGCTCCATGTCCCGAAGACGCCTCCACCTCTCATCTCTTCCTGCCTTTCCCCATACCCTTTGTCCATTATGTCCACTTTTCCCAATCCAATGCCACCTCTTCTATGTGGACACTGGATTGGTTGTGTCCATTGCACCTTTATGTCAAGAGGAGGCTCAGATTCCACCTGGATGCTGGATGCAATCCTCCCATTTTCTGATATTTCTTAATATCTTTGTTGGTGACTAAAATTTATGAGAACAGTTTTGGTTCAGTGTGGATAAGTGCATTGTTGATAATGTTACATATTTTCTATATATATATATGTGTGTGTGTATATATATGAATAAAACTTGCTTGTGAGAATTTATCCTTATTTCCAATTTTATGAATTAGAGAATTGTGATCAAGGATTAAGTATTTTAATATAAGCACTGAAATCGGAAATATGAACATTAAGCTTTATTGTTCCTTGCTTATTTTGTTAGAGAAGTTGTGGGTTTTTACTTGATTTTTGATCATTTACATGCACAATATTTTCATGCTACTGCATGAATACTTTCTTTTGAAAGTAGAATTCATAGTAACATTTGCAGAGATTGCATCAATATTTCTCACTTATATCTTAAGTTACTAGTTTTTTCATTCTTTCATTTCAGACTGACATCAGAGATTATTAATCAAGTAGGTATAGGTAAAAGCCTTTCACAACTCAAGAAGAGGGAGAGCATTAATGACTAGATTACTAGTCCTCCGTTTGTTTTTTGTTTGTTTTTTTTTCCCCTCTCATTGATATCTCTTCTCTTTTTCATATAGTGCCAGTAACAAGTACCTAGGCTGGACTTTATACCTGAACATAGCTAATAGTCCATTTAAGAGTAACTCCAGGGAAGCGGACTTGGCCCAGTGGTTAGGGTGTCCGTCTACCACATGGGAGGTCTGCGGTTCAAACCCGGGGCCTCCTTGACCCATGTGGAGCTGACCCACGTGCAGTGCTGATGCATGCAAGGAGGGCCCTGCCACGCAGGGGTGTCCCCATGTAGGGGAGTCCCACGTGCAAGGAGTGCGCCCCATAAGGAGAGCTGCCCAGCGCAAAAGAAAGTGCAGCCTGCCCAGGAATGGCGCCGCACACAGGGAGAGCTGACAAAGCAAGATGACACAACAAAAAGAAATACAAATTCCTGGTGCCACTGACAACAACAGCAGTGGGCAAAGAAGAATACGCAGCAAATACAGAGAACAGACAGCTGGGGTGGGGGTGGGGGAAGGGGAGAGAAATAAAATAAATCTTAAAAAAAAAAGAATAACTCCACTGGATGCTCCATTATTTCATGGAATTCTGGAACTCCAGGGCCTTTGGTGGTATCTGATACAAAGGAGAAAACCGAGTCTGAGAAGGTTAAATGAGTTGACCCAAGTCAGATGATTCACATAATAGATTGCTGGACATCCTATTCACGGTTGACTGAGTATATACACTGTTGAGTTTCCCAGAAATAAATCTGTGAACCAGACAGTGTCTGATGCAAGTGGATGTTATTAGAGCTCTCGTTTCCTGAATCCTGATCAATTAATCAGGATTGGACCATGTAGGGAAATTTATACCATACTAAAGATTGGAATCTATCCTAAGAGCAGTGGAAAATCTTTTAAGGAAAGGATTTAAGCAGAGAGCGATATGATCAAATTTGCATTTTTAAAAGCTCAATCTGTCTTTATTTGAGAGAATAATTGGGTGGAAATAGGTGAGATTGGACTAGGTTCAATATATTACGGTGCCATTGCTAAAGTCTAGTTTGAGATTAGTGATGGAGACAGATGTAGAAAATGGAGAGGCTTAAGGGATATGTAAGATGGTGGTTGAGAGAAGAGAGGAGTACTATGATGCCTTGGTTTCTGACCTTATAGAGCTGTTTAGATGGTGGTGCCAAAGTCTGAGAGGTCCAGCTTATTCGATGGAAGATGTGAATTGGGATTTAGACACATAAAATAATTTAAGTCTATAAGCAGTTGCTTATGTGGAACTAGAGAGCAGAGGAAAGGTCAAAATTAGAGATGGGTATTTAATTAGAACTGTACTTGTGAATAAGATTTCCTATGGAAATAATTTAGACTAAGTATAGGCAAAATAGACAGGAACAAGTACACCAATTTTCATATAATGGTTGTATAAAAAGATGGAATAAATATAGCTAGGGTGTAGCTTTCTTTCTCTTGCTACCACATGTAATATAAAAAAACAAATTCCAACAGATAGAGAAGGTATATACTGAACAGGATTTTTTCTTGAACCCAGGCCCACAAAATGTTACTCATCTATTTGAACATACTTTTGTTTGTAGTGTTTTCATTTCATGGGATTATGCCCATAATATATACCAAACAGACCTGTATTATTTGTGGCATAGTTAGGAACATACTTTTTGCTATACTTTATATAAAATTATATGAAAATCTGTGTAATCCTAAATCACATGACTAGGAACATCCAATTGTCCAGTTAATATTTTCTCCACTTCTGTTGTACACCATTTATCAAATTTAACATGCCCAAACTCAACTCCAACCTTCCCCTCAAACCTGTTCTTTTTTCTGGTCTTTTCCATCAAGTTAGAGAGTGCGGAGCCCTTTTAATTCTTACTCCCATACCCCCCACACCCAAATCCATAATCAAATATGATTAGTTTACCTCCAAAATATATTCCAATCTGTCCACTTTCTCCCTGCTTCCCTTCTAGCCCTTCTTTCTCTAAGCCATTCTCCACACACTTGACATAGGTATTTCTTAAAGGAAACTAAATCTGGTTGCTCCCTGATCAGAACTCCTACATAATTCCCGTTTGTGCTTATGATAAAATTTGTAGTCTTTTTCTTGGCTTACAAAGTCTGGTTTATGTGGATGCATGGAGAACGTGTCAACTTTGCTCTTCACCAGTACTGTTCCCTGTATGGAATGCCCCTGTTCCAACCCTTCGCCTGGTACCTCTACTCATCCTTCAGATTTCAGCAGAGATGCCATTTTTTAAAAAGTGGTCTTTGGTGAGCCTCTCTGGTGGTGACTGGCCTTAGGGCTGAACCTGAGTGACAAAGGGAGCTAACCACATGAAGATCTGCAGAAGGGGCAGTGAGTGCAAAGCCTAAGGCTGGGATTAATTTAGCCTTGAATTAAAATCACAGCTGCCTGCCAAAATACAGGAAACTCAACTTGCTAAAGCTTCTGGGCATGAAGTGTTTCTATACAGTGTCAAATAATCCAGAGATTTCTAATCAAATGAGGCATCCTTTGCACAAAGCAAATCTCTACTCTTCATGTTGTCTTGTGATGCTGTTGGCTTAGCTCAGCAGTGTATTATTTAGGGCTCAATGACTCCAGCATGCAGACTGTAGATGTATGTATGTATGTATGTATGGATGGATGGATGGACAGACTGTAGATGTATGTATGTATGTATGTATGTATGGATGGATGGATGGATGGATGGAAGGAAGGAAGGACGGATGGACGGATATATCCAAGAGCAGTAGAAGCAATAAAATGTTAATTTTCCTAGGGAAAGAGATAAAACATGTGCCTCTGGTCATTTTGAAATATATGCATAAATAGAGATGGAAACAGACAGACTAATGATTGTTATACATGCTTCTTGCATCACTAATTGCCCACAATTGCTCTTTTATTAATGAACTGGAGAAAATTGGGAGAATCACAGACTCCTTGAAGAAAACTGTCCCAGTAAAGTGATGAGTGGCCATAGGAGCGATGAGTGGCCACAGGAGTGACAGTACAGGCAAGGTTTCTTCTCTGATTTTCCACAGGAGTTTCTTTCCTGGCTCTGCATTTTGGTTTTTTCTTTCTTTTTTAAAGATTTATTTATTTATTTATTTCTCTCCCCCCTGCCCCGCCCCAGTTGTCTGTTCTCTGTGTCCATTTGCTGCGTGTTCTTCTTTGTCCACTTCTGTTCTTGTCAGCAGCACCGGGAATCTGTATTTCTTTTTGTTGCGTCATCTTGTTGTGTCAGCTCTCTGTGTGTGTGGCGCCATTCCTGGGCAGGCTGCACTTTCTTTTGCGCTGGGCGGCTCTCCTTACGGGGCACACTCCTTGCGCGTGGGGCTCCCCTACGCGGGGGACACCCCTGCGTGGCAGGGCCCTCCTTGTATGCATCAGCACTGAGCGTGGGCCATCTCCACACGGGTCAAGGAGGTTGGGGTTTTGAACCCGGATCTCCCATGTGGTAGACGGATGCCTTAACCACTGGGCCAAGTCCGCTTCTCTGCATTTTGTTTTTAGTTTTCTTATTCTCATCACAGTCTCTTGACCAAGGCATGTGATAGAATCTACATCAAAGAAGCTGACAAAAATAGACAGGGAGGAACAGAACTATTTTGTAGAGGCTGCTTATACAACCATCGAATTTTAAAATGAAATTAATAAAAAGACCATGTCCGCACTGTGGAAGAGTCATTCACTCACGTGGAATTATTTGTGCACCATGTATTATGTACCAACTATGTACCTAGCACTATGCCACATGTTGGTATGCGGAGATAACTGGAAATGGACCCCGCTTTTATGGAAAATCATAGTAGGTCAGAGAAATGTAAATTGTTGCCGTAGGTGCTACCATATTAAAAATACTATAAATGCTTGTGATGCAAAGGAGGAGGTAATTAGCTGCATCAGAAATTATGAAAGTAGGCTGAGCAATAAAGGGAGATGTCACTCTTTTGAAACGTTTCATATGTAAAATGCATGTGATACACGTTTTATTACATTTATCATATAAATATGCTTTGGTTATTTTAATGACTTGAATAATGAGGCGTTGCCTCTTATGAAGAGGTTGAAAAACTTTGCGGGAAACGGACTTTGGCCCAGTGGTTAGGGCGTCCGTCTACCATATGGGAGGTCCGCGGTTCAAACCCTGGGCCTCCTTGACCCGTGTGGAGCGGGCCATGCGCAGCGCTGATGCGCGCAAGGAGTGCCGTGCCACGCAAGGGTGTCCCCCGCGTGGGGGAGCCCCACGCGCAAGGAGTGCGCCCGTGAGGAAAGCCGCCCAGCGTGAAAAGAAAGAGCAGCCTGCCCAGGAATGGCGCCGCCCACACTTCCCGTGCCGCTGATGACAACAGAAGCGGACAAAGAAACAAGACGCAGCAAATAGACACCAAGAACAGACAACCAGGGGAGGGGGGGAAATTAAATAAATAAATAAATCTTTAAAAAAAAAAAAAAAAGAAAAACTTTGCATTAAAAAGTTATGCCTTTCAATATTCTCCCACCTTTTAGAGTTCTCAAAACGATTATAGTTTTTAAATGGACTGCAAATTAGAACAGTGTTGAAATCAAATGTCAGGAAATTTTAATTTGAATATATATTGCAAAATTTTAAATTTCATTTAAACTTTAAGAGATACTTTTCTTCTGCGTTGCCCCTAGTTGCATATAGGTCAAGTATTTTAACTTTAGGTCTAAGTGCCCCATAGCTAGTTTCTTCTTGGGTGGGAAGCAATGGCATGAATTTCAAGGTCACTGAGAATTGGGCTGTGAACCTTGGGGCAACTTATTTCTTTTCTCTGAGCTAGTGTCCAACCTGGTAGGCAGTGGGGATTAAATGCTGTAATGTTTGTAAAGCATCTGGCACATGGCAAATGTCTAATAAGTGACTCTGATCATTGTCTGTTTATAATATTTAGTTTTAGAATAAGGTTGTCAAAATGACTTCTACCAAATTTTAACCTTGCTTTACAATAATTTGAAAACTATGGAATAGTATATCTGCAACCTCTTGAAAATAAACGTTTAATGAACATGTGGACCAGAATTCACTAATGACTTCTCTTGTGAAATTGTAGAAGGCTGATTGTGTGTCTGAGGCAAAGATAGATGTTATAGAGAATGTAGTTTCCTGTACTTTTTATTTGATCTTTTCATTCTCTCTGAAGATTTAGCCTCAAAGAATGTGGAAAACTCAAAAGCAGAATAGATAAACTCACACTGACTCAAGGAGACCTTTACAGCTGTTTACCCAGTGATTTTTTTTTTTAAGTCCTAGATAACAAAATATCAAGAGTGAAATTGTGAGGCTGCCTGCCATATTGAAATCCTAGAGTAAAACTTAGGTCAGAGAGGTTCTACAAAAATAAATATTAGTTTGATACATGAGTCAAAAGGAGTGTGTTCCTATTTCACTTCTCCTGTCAAGTGTTTTACATTTAATCCTGTAACAGGTTTTGGATTAAGAGCTTGTTACATTCATTATCAAACTCAAAGAAACTTAGACTTAAGCAGAGTGAACCCAGTAAATTTATGTAGCTCTTCCCAGGCTTGGATAGATCAATGGTGCATTTTTTAATTTCCATGAAGAATTTTTCAAATGTACCACATATGAACATAAATGTTTGATTTTCTTTTATTGGCTTTATTTTCTCCACCTTTTTTTTTTTCTAGGATTATGACAGTTTTTTTGAATCAAAGGAAAGCAACACAGTCTTTTCATTCTTAGGCCTAAAACCAAGATTGGAGTCGAAGGTAGGTCAATGTTTTCTTATTCTTATTTGAGAATTCATTTTTCTTGAATTGTTCCCAAAGATTGAGTCTGAAGGTGTTGAGGGAATAAATTTTTCATTGCCTAAAGTTTTAGCTTTCAATTTCTCAAGTGCATAGTCAGGGATTTCGTACTGTTACAATAATAAAAGAAGCCCCAGTCTTTTTTTCTTTGTTTCCAATTTTCAGTTGTTGCTGTATATTAGAATATTTGTAATTTATACCCTCTTCATCCAAGAAAAATTTAAGGTACTAAAAATAGTAGGTGCTTTCTATTTGACATTGCAAGTTTACATTAGTTTACTTTTTTTTAAAAATAGCTGAATCAAAGCCATAGTTTAAAGGTTTTTTGCATGTTTAACACATTTACATGGGAGGGGAGATATTCTGTAATAACAAATGAAAAAATGCTGCAATTCCTGAAATAATCAAAAGATTTTTGAAGTCACTTATTATGTCATGTGTTCTTGATGACCCGTCCATGTTTTTCTAATATTTAGACCTAGAAATGATATATATCATTGCAAATCTGTGAAGCACAGATTCACTTTCAAAAAAGAAAAAGCATTTCTTTATTAATTGCATAATACTTTGATTATTTCCCCCTTTAAAAAATACTGTTTTCTCCTGATTATGAAAAATTGGGAAGTACAAAATTAATTTATTAGAAAAGTTGGGAAAATACAGAAATATATGAAATAGAAAATATAAAAATTACCTGTTGTTCCACCACCTGGAGATAATCATGTTATTTTTGGTGTTCTTCCTTGCAGTCATTATATATATAATAATTGAGGCTTTGACTGTATTTCAAATTGGGACTAAATTCTAAAGCATTTTTTTAAAATACTGAATTGAAATGAAAGTACATTACTAGGAACTTTGATATCGGTAAGTAATAGGTTCTTTTGAGGATACCCAGGATTTGTGCCATCTCTGGAACACCTGTGGGAGGAAGGAAGCAACCATAAATAATATGAGTTATAAGCCAGCACCCACAGTACATAGGCGATGTGGAGTTTTGCTTTGTTTTTACATCAGTGAGTCCACAGATGGTTGTGGGTGGTTTCCATGCCTGTCTTTTAAGCAGAGGCAAACCCACATGTATAATAAAGTTTCTTAAAACTATTTTTATAAAGAGGGAACATTTGAATATTTATTTTATGAAAATTTTAGTATTTTTATAGCACATTTCATCCAAAGATATTAAACAGTCTAGATTTACTTTCAAAGAACTGGAAAAAACTAGGGTAAGAGTAATTTGATGGATGCATAAATTCCAGTGGATGTCATTGCCTATGCAAAACCCTTTAAAAAAAATACTGTGTACATGGTATCTTTGTTCTCATTTTTCCCTAAGACATTGATTCTTGTAGCCTCTGCAGGCTGATTTTCAAAAATTCTTTTAAAAAGTTTATTCTCTCAAAATTTGTCAGGAAACCTATAGTCTATAAAATATGCACTCTCATGTGGCTTGTGGACATAGTGCTAAAATTGCTTTTGGTGTCATTGAAGTTGACTTGATTTCAGAAGACCTTTCCAGAGGCAGGAAGGCCCCTGGAGCATCCCCACCCATTCATCCCACCATTTCAGGGTGCCTAGTGGGTCAGTGGTACCTGGACGGGAGTATGTGGAACCACAGTGAATGTCAATATTGCAGTGTTCATGCTACCCTACCCACTGTTGTGAACTATTCATGGCCTTCATGGCTAAGAGCAACTCACACTTGATCTCCATATGGGGAAAATGACCTTAATACTCTTTAAGAACAATCCAGCATTTCCCCCCTTTCTAGTCATTTATTTTTTACCATGATGAATAGCTGTATGCTTTAAGTTTTGCATTCTGTTTCATTTGAAAACTGGGTCCCAACAGTCATCTTTAAATATCTGGTAAAATATGGGGGAACATTGGATTCTTTTCTTTATTTTACTGTCATGGTGAAAGAGACCATGTTCTTTAGGTATTCATGCTAAGGACAATTCATGATCACTAGAATTGACTTCTTTGGAAACCCAGGGAGAGACTTGGTCAAGCACAGGACTCCTGGCACAAAGACCAACACTTAGAGCTGGAAACTGGATTTCTGTGTGTGCATGCATGTCTTGCACACTTGCACAAGTGTAGTATTACACTGCCTGTTTGAAGGTTGTAAACGCGTTTACTTTTAGGCATTTATAAATGAGCTTGCTGTAGACACCATAACTTGTCTTCGGGAAAATCTCTGGTTTAAAAATACTTAATTTTTCATTATACCATCCATGTGTAAGGCCTCGACAGAGCGTGCCAAGGGTGTAATGTATGAAAAGATAGAAACCCTCCTTTTCTCCCCCCTTTCCTGCTCTCTCTCTGCAGTATATACACATAGACTAACTAGAAAGCCCATCAGGGAGCTTGTAAAGACACTGTGAGCATCTGTAATTGCTCTTACGTGGTGGGGAGGAAGAAGAGAGGCAGCAGGGCAAGAACACCCATGGGCCCAGGAGGCAGAGGTGCTGTGTAGATTCCGACTGACCTGCTCTCAAAAGTGGACAGGGCAGAGGAAGTCAGAGGTCACAAAATGGTGACCTGCAGTCCAGATTGGCCCTGGATATGTTGTTTGTCCTGCAGAGGTTTATTTTTAAAATGAAATTGGGTTTTTAATATTTAAAATACAGATTCCCAGCTTTTTCCAAGAAGTTGGAAGGTATAGGAGCCCCTGGGTGGGCTCTCTTTCCCCTTCCTTGTGGCTGGCAGGAGCCAGCAGTCTCTGCCCAGGGGTGGGTACATTCTTCTGGGAGCCTTGCACCTGGTGCATCGTGATACATACCTAACCCTGAGAAATTAGTCATTTCCAGGTAGAAAACCATCAAGTTTGTCTTTTTTTTTAAAGGGTATAATAGATTCAAAGCAGAGCCTGTAGTGGAAATTTCTGCTTTTCAGATCCCTGCCATTCAGAGGTGATATTCACAATCTGTAGCAACTAGTAAACCCTGGGATCTGCAGTCAGAGCTGGTGTGGCTTGCATTGCAGAGGTCCCATTATGCTCGGTGAGGCCCTTTTTTGGTTGGGTCATAGGGCCGTCTTGGGGGTGCAGGGAGAGGGGCAGAGGTGGCACTTGGAGGAGCCTAGGGCAGTGGGTGTTTACCAGCATGTACAGCTGTATTGGTATTGTCCTTCAACTTGGGTTGCTATTAGCCAGTGCCTTCTGAATGAGGTAACCTCACGCGGACCCCTCTCACCTAGGCTGGAATGAATGACACTTCCAAGAAGAGTTTCAGCAGGCTGTTGAAAACAGGGTTTTCTCTCCACTTTTATATTTGGCAGTTTGTGTGGGTGTGATTTAAATCTGGGCTGTAATCCTGAAACCCAGGGGTTGTTCTTTTCAGTCACATGGGGGTGATTTATTGTGCTTTACAATGTCTCTGCTCCTGGCATTTAAAAAATCACTGCCAGGGGTGGATTTGCATGTCAGTACAGTGCAATAACTGGCTTTTTTTCCCCCTAAATAGGCAGAGCCTTAGGAAAAGTAGAAGATGATGGAGATGCATTTTGAAGCACCCTCTGGTACTCAACAAGCACCTGCTTACTTAATGCATCACTGTGATAAAAGCCACATGCATCATCAGTAACTTTGCTTGCCTTGGAAAAAAATGTTTTTGGAAGATGTGGGTATAATGGGGATTGCACTATTGCTTTAAGTCGAATCAGGACTGTGGTGGTTTTTTCCTTATTTTCAGATTTGCCTGTGGTTGCCTCACTTACCTAGAGGTATTATAAACCTGTTACAGGTGTCCTTCCTTAATGACTAAAAAAATAACTGGGTAAGATAACACCATCAAAGAAGAAAAGTACTGGTTCTGCCCTGGATTATGGTAGATGCCAGTATTGATCAAAATCAACTGGATTGCATCCTTGAAATTTGTTTGCCAGGTTATTAAAATCTTTTGATCAGAAAGAAGAAAAAAGCAATGCTGGTTGACAAAAGGCATTGAAGATTTTTGCTGCAGACTCAGAAACATCACAGTTCCAGTGCTTTGTAATAACACCTATTGAAAAGTTAGATGTTCTAACCTTTTTGTTATGGAAACTCTTACCCCATAAATCCTCCAGGCTCCTACTGATGTTTCCAAAAATCACTGTACCAACAAAATGTGATCAGAATAACCAAGTTACAGGGATGAGAATAATTGCTATTTTGGAAAAAAAAAAATGCTTCTTTATCTATCGCAAGGGGAAAATTTCACCTAAATGTTTAAGACTGTTTGAAAGATATATTTTAAGAGGTGTACTAATTAGGTAGTAAATTTATAGGAAAATTGTCTGATTAACATCTGAAGTCATTTTCAATTCAAGTAGTTTATTTATACATAAATGCACATGTATTTTTTTAATGCAGCTCCCCTAACTACCAGCTGCGTATTCTATTTTGTGAGGGTATTATATTTTTTTGAGAAAGGAAGATCTTGGTTAGATATATATTGTGAACCCTTGATGAGGCATGTTAAAAGATACCAATATTGCTGTACAATTTAAATTTTTTCCTGTGTTACTTTTCATCATTCCTCTAACTTTGTCTCTTCATATTGCTGGCCAGGGCACAGTGTCAGCTTTTTTCCGATGAAGATAAACACATGTTCTCATTTCTGATATGAGCACATGAGCAGCATATACAGGAAAGGGGGAGCAGGGTGTCTAGAAAGTTAAAAAAAAAAAAAGGCAAAAAGCTATCCAGATTGTTTTTCCTTACAGCTTTTAAGCTAACCATAGCATCCCAGCATCACTCTGCCAAACTAGATGGATTGTAACGCTGAATTACTACCCCAGGTTACATACCATCTACTTTCCACTTTACTTTTTTTTTTTAATCAGCAAAGCAATACAAGAGACCAGGTCTGGCTGCTACTATTACCAATTGTGAGTACACTAGAAGCACAATGTCTGACGTTTATCTTAGTGCCTCAGCTCTCCAGGGTATAGAGGAATTGCCCTGCAGGATCACACCTTGTTCAGAGAATGTGTCTTTACTTGTACAATTTTACTGACCAAATTTTGAACAGTAATATTGATATTCTTGTTTTCTTCTTTAACAGGCTATCTTTAGATTTTGATCATCATAGTTTTAAAAGCCTAAAAAAAAAGTGAATGAGAATTGCAGGCATAGGTGTACTATCAAAGGCATTTTACGACCGAATTCTAATTTTATTTTCTTTATTGGGGCAAAGGAAATGTGCTGCTAAATCCAAATAATGCCACTTTAAATTAGATAACATACAAAGTGCCATCCTGCTAAGTATCTGAAGACCAGAAGGAAATTTAATTGGGGAAATATTTTTTTCCCAAAAATCTGGTGTTCAATTAAAATAAGAAAGGAGAAAAGGAAGACCTTCCCTACCTCCCCTCCCCAGACTCTAATATTTTTCAGATTTGTTTCTGTTTTAAAGATAAAAAATATTTTAACACCCCTAAGTAGGTGTTTTTATACTACATGAATTTAATAATTAACAATGAACTAATATTTGTCTTCTATTATTGTAAGGTACCAAAGGCTCTTTCTCTTTTGTTTGTTTGATTTCATTATGGGGGTTTTGTCTTTCTAGAAATGCTTTGCATTTAACATCTTCTCTTAAGTATCAGGGTTTAATTTGACCTACATAATCATTGTTTTTAGGTTTCCATTTGTAAGCATTTGTCTCTAAAGACTTTGATGAAATCACCCATTTTATATTTAGCACAAAAGAGGAATAAATTATACAAAATATGTATACTGAAAATGGAGTGTTTGTTCCCTTCCATATCTCACACCTTTTAATTTTAGTTCTGGGTTTGGTTGAAACCTTTCTGCTCAGTTGGGATGCTGTGTTTCCGCTGCTCATGCATCTCTCCATGCATGAAAGCTGCAGGTTCAGTTGTAAACATGCAAAGAGGTCATTTGACCATTGGAGGAGCCGCACATGTGGTCCAGGGAATGTGTGTTGGAAGGAGACCACTGAATCACCTTGGACCGTAACTAGGACTGAGGACGGATTCCAGCCACTCAGCCACTTGGTTCAAGTGAATGACTGTGTGGTTTCCTGGGTACACTGGAGCCAGGGGCTGGTGGGTGTGTTCTCCTAATAGGGCACAGAAAACAAGGGCGGTGTAGCTGTGACCCCTAGTACCGAAGGCTCCCTTTGAGGCAGCCACCCTTGAAAGCATAAGAAAACAACATTTCTGAAGGTAGTATCTGAGGTTGATTTCATTGTTCAAATGTTTCCAACCTTAAACAACCAAGATAGGGGGACTGAAGGAGGGATAAAAGGGAGCAGGCTATAAGTTTCCAGCAGTGTGCTAAATCACTAAATCAAATAAGCAAAGTAGTAGCACCCACCTGAGACCTAGGTTTTCAGTTTTCCCATTCTAGAAATGGAGGTCAGGGAAGGTTGTTTGTTCTTTCAGTCAGCATGTTTTGAGCCCCTTGAATGTGACACATATTGTCTAAGGTACCACAGTAGCAAGACATAGTCTCCATTCTCAAGGATGAGGGAGACAGAAGCAAAAACAACAGTTATAACCGAATAGTAAATGATGTAGTTGAGGTAAGTACATAGTTCTTGGGCAGTCTTTCATCACCTGAAACCTCCTAATATTTTTGTTTCTGCTGTTCCAATTATTATTTCATACATGCAGTGGAATATATGTGCACATATATATACAAGTTATATATATATATATATATTAAAATGTAAAGAACAGTAATTGAACAAATCCCAAACTCCTGTGTACTTGCCACTCACATTGTCTTTTCTTTGAGTCACCATGTGCTATTCCTTCCCATGTCCCTTCTGTCCAATAGAGGGAGCCTCTGTCTTGAACTTTGTGCTGGTCCTCCCCTTGCTGTCCTTTATTCCTTTACCTCTATGTATGTAACGGTTAAAGAATAATAAATGGAATTAAACTGTATGCATTCTTCTGTCATTTCCTTATTGGGGTCATTGCAATGGAAGTTACCCATTTTGAAATGACTACCCTAGTTCATTCATTTTCCCTGCTAAGTATTATTCCATTGTATGAATATATCACAATTTTTCCATTCTCCGGTTTCTGGTTATTGAACTGCATTTTTGTTTGAAATAGAATAAAGGAAATGTTGCTGTGAGTGTTCTTTTATGTGACTTCTAGCGCACAGACACAGCAGTGGGTATATATCTGGAATAGAATTGCTGGATTGTACAATCAGCACATCATCAACTTTAGTAGATAAGGTCAAATTGGTTTTGAAAGTAATTGTACCAATTTATACTCCCACGAGCATACTAGAATCTCTGATACTTCGGAGCCTCACTAATGTTTGGGATTGTCAGACTCTTAAATTTTTGCCAATCTGAGGAATATGACATTGTGGTTTCATATTGCATTTTCTTGGGTACTGATAAATTGAGCATTCTTTCATGTGTTTATAGATATTCTCTTTCTTCATTTGGGAAGTACCTTTTCATGTCTTTTGCCTTTTTCCCTGAATTGTGTTTTTAAAACTTCTATTGAGTTTATTGATTAAAAAAAAATTTTTTTGCATATATATTTTATCAATTAACAATTATTAAAGTGAAGAGAAACCAGATTTAGAGTAGAAAAATCTTTTGAAGCTGTTTCCAAAGGTCCGAAAAGTAGTTGAAATTTTATTCTATTAGAAAACAACGTTAAAATCATATTATTTGCTACTTTTCAGCTTGTCAGCCTATCAGCCAAGAGACATACTTTGGAAGCCTCTTTCTGCTCTAGAAGGGTTTCTTCCCTTAAGGCTATTTTCAGGCTCATCAATTCCAGTTATTTGGTAGGAAATTAATGTCATTAATATTATGATGTGGTTCTCTGTAACCAAATTTCACGGAAAGGGAATCTTTATGCAGACTGCATGTTTATATATGCACATTTCCTTGGTATATCAGGACATAGTGGGCATATGGCAGTGAGCCAAAATGATTTACTTAAAAGAACACTTTAAAACTAGTGTTTCTTTAAGTTGTAGGAGACTGAATTGAACCTATACTTATATTAAATAATCCTTAAACTGAGTGAACTACTTCAGCATTATGCTGAATTTAACCCAGTGTATTGTGGTAACAGGATGCTTATGTGAGTGTAAACTGATTAGTAGATATAAGAGCAAGGAACAAGTTGGCAGTCATACCTCCTAAGGCTCCTTCTAATTCAGGGACAGCAATTTTCATAGACCAAGGACCCTGGTATTTGAAAGCTTATTAACTGAAAACTTGATATTGCTTATAATGAATAGAACAAGGATTTAGACCTTTTAATAAATCAGTGCTCCACACTGTTGTATATTAATACATCACTTTTGATCCTATAATAATAAACTTCACTACCACCAAACTTTCCACTGAAAAGGCTCTTGGGCACAAAGACAAGTTTCTATCATTACTCATGTTATAGAAAGCTCTATAGAATAGAACAGCACTGACCAGTATGATACCTATCAGCTACATGTGGCTACTGAGTACCTGAAATGTGCCTCTTTTGAATTTGCAATGTGTTGTGAGTGTAAAGTATATGCCGGAGTTTGAAAACTTGGTGTGAAAAAAAGAATGTACAATATCTCAATAATTTTTATGTAAATTACATGTCAAAATGATAATATTTTGGGTATGTTGAGTTAAATAAAGTATTAAAATTAATTTCGTCTGTTTCTTTTTCCTTTTTTTATGTGACTACTAGAACTTTTAAAATTGTTTATGTGGCTTGCATGCATGGTATTTCTACTGGGCAGTGCTGTTCTGTACCAACCTTCTTACCTAAATTTACAATAGAAAAATAAATATCTCTAAAAGACTTCTTGCATTTTGGCAAATCTTCCTTCACTTTTAAAACTGAAGGGGACATGAACATCTTCTGGAATATAAGTTTCTAATACTGCTGCCAAAACAACTGCTTTTCTTATTTTGCCTTTTTGCCCCCCTAGTTTGAAGCATTTTTATAGTGATGGGGGAAAATCATTTTCCCCTAGGAAAAAGAAGAATGCATATGTGTTGTAATACGACATCTCTGTATATGTACACAGTCTTTTGTTCCTGTATTGTCTTATGAATTTGATGTTGCCCACTGAATTAGTCTATATCTGTGAATCAAATCATGGTGGTAATCTTTTTTTCTTTTTTTAAAGAGGGAATTTAATGAACCACACAGATACCATCTATATGCTGCAGAGCAGTGCTGAATATTAACAGGACGTAGTCTTAGATTTTCTAAAATGCTAATCTCTGTATTTGTAAAACTCGTTTGAATTCACAAATACCTATGGATAATCTGCCTTTAAAAAGTTTCTTTCTTTTATCATTGCCAAAGATTAAAACAGAATGTGAGTATTTAGGGGAAATTCCCTCCTTTCCATATCTGGAGTTTTTAACAATTTTCTCTTTGCTATTCTCTTAGCCAGACAATTTTTGGGAAAAACCTATATTATTTTTTGTCATTAAAGTAATTGATTATAACAGTACTCACTAAGTGAAGGGATGTTTTGTTGGAGTTCGGGAGCCTTTACTTGAAACAAGAGAGTGATCGTTATAACCCTTGAAAGCCAAGCAATACCAACTATCTATGTTTCATATAGCTACTTTGCCTATTGCTTTTGATCTTGTTTTTATTTGTAATTTGAATGAACTACCACAACTATGTAGGACTTAGCTTTTGGGAAATGAAGGAACAAACAGTTTTCATGCTAATTTATTTTTATTTATATATATATACCCTATTTGTTAAATTTTCTCCCTGTTAATCCATATCATGTTTGGTATGAATAGCATCACTAAGTTAAAATAGAGTTGCCCCAGATTCTAGGCTCTGGGACAGCCCATGACTGGGCACAAAGACTGACTCTTAGATCAGCAGCAGTTTGGCCTGGACTCTGTTATCCTAGGCTCGACTTATCCTTTCTCTCTTATCTTAGTGGCAAACCACTCAAACAATCTGCTCCTAGCCATGTCCTAACTAATTAATACTGGTAGCAGAAGTGATGACAACAGCAATATTTTCACTCCCCAGACTGAGAACCATAAGGAATGACTCCAGCTGCAGCTTCCCTCACTGCACTGTTTTACATGCCTAATAAATATTTATCATTATTACTGTACCCTAATCATAAATGAGAAACTGAACGCTGACAGGTTTTCCATCCTAGTCGTAAGTTGGCTGTGCAAGCAGAATTTTAGCAGTTGCATATTTAGCAGATAAAATGACTACAGCATTCAAATTGTGGATGGCTTCTGAACAATAACAGAGAAAACCCTCTCCCTATGATTAACCAATTGAAGGCCACAGGCTGCCTCTCAGTGAAACCATTCCAGAGTGACCTAGTTATCTGAGGACAGCTTTACCAGAACCCTAAAATATGTAAGCAGTCACTATCAGCAGTGAGGAAGGACAGAAGTACTACCGGAGTCAGGTAGATGCAGGCAGAATGATGAGTTGATAAGGGAAATTGGGTGGTGGTGGTACCTACCTTAATCAAGAGAGCTGTCATTGTGAAACACATCATTTTAGCAGAGCAGATATCTTAAAGGTTGATGAAGATAATTCCAATGTTTTCATCATCACTGAAAATGTTTATTAGTCACTCTCATGCAAACGACCCTTTATTGGGTAGTGTTTTCAAAATCTTTGTTATAATATACATTCTATTTTTTGCTGATTGGAATAGCATTCTTTGCATGGTTTATGGTAGAGAAAGGAGTCACTAAATAATCTTTCCAACCAAAGCCCAAGACTGTGCTGAGTGACTTTTTTCTTTGTCCTGTGGCTTGTGTTTTTACCTGGTGAAAATCTGAGAAAGGAGAGATTAGGCCCTTTCCTATGTCAGTGAGGGCATAATCATCAATCACCAGTTTAAGCCCAAACCTATTGTCCTAAAATCCAGCTCTTTTCTCTCTTATCTTGTTTTAACAGCATTATATGGGGTGTGTTGGTCTGAATATTATGATTGCACAATGATATTGATGTGTAGTACTCTTTGTAACCTACCTTGAGCATGAATGAGCATGTTTAGTATCTCAGAAGCTGCTTTGCTGTTTTTTTTAAATTTTATATTATGTTGGTTCGAGTCAACTTTGTACTAAGAAAGAGCAATTACTTGTATACAATAAAGTTGTTGTATAAAAGCTGACCCTCCAGTCGAATGAAATATGTGGTTTATTAGTATGTGTTCAACAGTCTATTTGGTAATTAAATATATAGCTATGCCTGAAAAGACTTAGTTTTTTTCATCGTGTCACTAGTAATTTTGATATCCCACAGCATCTTCTTTATTGCTGGCAATTGCCAGTTCATAAGTTTGAAATGTGTCTTGTCAGTCTGTGACCAATCAGGAGATAAACACCACAGAGTGATGTAAACAGGGGAAGTTTTGTGTTGTTGTTTTTTTAAATAAAATTTTATTGAAGTGTTATCATTCATGCATGAATATACATAAACAGTAAATGTATAGAAAAAGTTGTGAACTTAAAAAACAAACATGCATATCATCATACAGGGCTCCCATACATCACCCCACCATCAACACCTTGCAGTGCTGTGAAACATTTGTTACAAACTATGAAAGATCATCAAAATATTACTACTAACTATAGCTCATACCTTACAGTTGGATTTTCCCCCAACCCACCTGGCTATTAACACCCTGTATTAGTATTATGCATTTATTATAGTTCATGAGAGAACATTCTCATATTTATTCCTTTAACCGCAATCCATCTTCTACCACAGGATTCCCTGTGTTATGCATTCCTATACTTTGTACAGTCCATTGAAAGTGTACCCTCAGTGGCTCTCATTTTCATCATAGAGTTGTGCTGTCGTCACCTTAGTCAATTTTAGAACATTTTCATTACTTCAAAAGGAAAAATCCTATACCCCCTTATACCTATTGTCCCTTAAAATTGGTATATCTTCTTTGCCATTGCTGCAAAATTACAATATTACTGTTAACTATCATCCAGAAGTTAGATTAGTTGTAATTTCCCATGTATCACCATATTCTTAAAACTTCGTAGAAGAACATATTTATACTGTTAACCACAATCTTCATTCCCTAGATTATTCTCTACCTTCTTTTCAACTGACATTTATGTAACAAGGAAGTTTAAACTCTGATAAAAACTGTGACTCTAAGGTTTAGAAAACTCTATTTTACCCTGGGGCTGAGGGAAAGTACCAAGGGAAGAATGAACTTGGAAGGGAGATCCCCCCACAGCTCATTGGAGATTGGTAGTTGCAGCCCACTGAATGGCCGAGAAGTACTTTGATTTGCTGGGCAGAGGCTAGGCAAGCAGGAAGCAACCACCCTGAATGCAGCAGGAGCCCGGTGAGCCCCAGCCAGTAGCCAGGATGTGGACTTGCAAAGAAGTCAGGGTTGAGAGGGCTGGGGGAGGGTTTTCACCAGGTCAGGCTGGAGCTGCAAGGTTGGTGAGAGACTGCCCATTTTGGGACCATGAGCTGGGGCAGGGCATCATCTGACGTCCTCATGCCGACAACACTAACCCACGGTGCAGCAGCTGGACACCTCTAGAGAGCCTCTTCTGCCTGCAGTGACTTCCTTCCAGCACTGTCTACTGAGAAAGCCTAACATCCTGCTGACTGAAGGAGAAATGCTTAAAGGCATTCTGTCCATTATCTTAGAGCATTTACTGAAGGATGAATTTGGAGCTCAGTTGCAGCAAATTGATAACTGGCACAAGTTATAAAGGGCTTTATAATTCTCTTAGAGATTTCTCATCTGGAATTAGTCATGTTTATTAAAAGCAAAAGGATTATTAGTGTTTTGTGAGTTTTAATTTTTAGTGAAAATTTGTCTTATAAGCAATAGGGATGCTTTGCCACCAAGCATCAAGTATCAAGTATTCAGTATTCATTATGGGAAGCCAGCAACTCAGTCATTAAGTAAACTGGTCAATGGCATGTGACAAAACCATTCAGGAAGAAGCAAAGCTCAAAATAACAGGCTTCTAGTCATTCTTACTTTGTGGTTCTATACTCAGCTTTATAAACTATTGACATTTTATTTCAAGGAAAAAGCTCATAAAAATAACTCCTGTAATAAGTTATTCTGAGAATATGCACTAAAATATTTTTAGAATATTGGCTTTAGCTAACACCAGAATTTCTTAATTAAAAAAAAATACCAAGGGAAGCAGATGTGGCTCAAGCAATTGGGCTCTTGTCTACCATACAGGAGGTCCAGGGTTCGATGCCCAGGGCCTCCTGGTGAAGGCAAGCTGGCCCACGTGGAGTGCTGGCCTGCGCAGAGTACTGCCCCACGCAGGAATGCTGCCCTGCGCAGGAGTGCTGGCCCATGTGGAGAGCTGGTGCAGCAAGATTACATAACAAAAAAGTGACACAGAGGAGAGATAATAAGAAATGCAGCAAATCATGGAGCTGAGGTGGCGCAAGAGAATGATCACCTCTCTCCCACTCTGGAAGGTCCCAGGATCAGTTCCTAGAGCTGCCTAATGAGAATACAAGCAGACACAGAAGAACACAGTGAATGGACACAGAGAGCCAACAATGGGGGTGGATATAAATAAGTCTTAAAAAAAACAACAAAACCAAGACCCCAATTTGCCATTTATAACCCAATTGTTATATAAAGAACATAACCTTTGCTTGTTTCCCTTTTTGTTCTTAATTTGCTGTGACAAATAGAAAAATTTTTTAATTTCTCCATAAAGTACGACCTATTCACTCTCCCCAACAGAAAACAAGGCAGAGGGTTATTAGAAAGTGGTAGGTGCCCGGTCCAATTAAATCCTGTGGTTATATGTATTCACGGGCTCTCAGTCCACTGTGACTATTGATTTAAGTGGATGGCTAGATGATCCGATCAGATATTCTTTTTTTAGAAACTTTTGTTTCCTAGGCTGCTCAAAACAAATTCCATGAAATGGGTTGGGTTAAACATTGGGAATTTATTTGCTCACAGTTTTGAGGCTAAAAGAAAGTCTGAATTAAGGCATCATCAGGCAATGCTTACATCTCAAAGATTGGTGTTCTGGGGCTGGCTGCTGTAATCGTTGGTTCTGGACTCCTCTTTCACATGGCAGTGTACATGGTTTTTGGTGGTTCAGCTGATTTGTAGCTGGCTGCTCCCTGTGCTTTCTGTATGAATTTCATTCCACTTATAAAGGACTCCAGTAAGAGGATCAAGACTCATCCTGAATGATGTGGGTCACACCTTAACTGAAGCAACCTCATCAAAAGTCCTACCTATAATGGCTTCACACCCACAGGAATGCATTAAATTTAAAATGTTTTTCTGGGGTACATACAGCTTCAAACCACCACAGTAACCAAGCTGGAAGGGAAAGGAAAATTAACTTTACTGAGATTAATTGGTTTCAAGAGATAGCTGATCCAGCAAGCTCTCAGCTTTTTGCTTGAATGCTTGGTAAACTCATTTTCAGTTTTGATTTTTTCATCTGTATGGGGAATTTTGCATGCCATCAAGACATGTTTACTAAATCAAGAGTAGCAAATACATATTCCAAGTACCAGTACCATTCTGGACTTTGTTGGGAATATAAAAGCAACTTCCTGTGTGATTCTGGCATTTGTGAAGTTTATCATACTGTGTTGCCTCCATTGTGATGTGGTCAAGTCCACCTGTAGAAAAGATTTGTTTGTTAGTCAGAAGGCTGCACTCGAGAGCTACTGGACTCTTTTAATTCTTAGATTCTAGATTACGGACTTTACAAATTCCTACAAGTCAGTAGTTAGCATTGGTGTTAGTTCTAGTAGCTAATTAACCTTACCTTTAAGACCAGACCCTTGTTAACTGTTAATGCTGAAAATTATGACTATTATTTTACAAAAGTATTAGTTAACTAAACATTCTAATTTTTCTAGTAGCCAAATGGAAGGGTCACCGCTGGTTTACTGGTTTACAATGAAAGCAGATGAAAATCTGGTAGTCACTTTTAATTAAGTACTCACTTTGTTCAATTTGTTTGGTATTCTTTTATATTCATGCACTTTTTTGTTTTAACACTTAACTGGCACTGCCAGCTCAGTGATTAACATAATCTTTGGGTTGTTTCTCTGTTCAAAGAAAACCCCTGGCCTTCCTAGGTGCCTTATTAATTCAAACTCTAAAATCAGGAATCAGTATGAATTGCTTTTAGAAACCTAACAGAAATATGACAGTTTAGCAGTTACTATATATAGTCCTTAATATGAGGTAACTGCTGTTCAGTATTTTTCTTGGGTAGAGCAAGTAGGTGGATGATAAAAACAGCATGTTCTCGTCTAGCAATTAACCTGAATATAGTCAAAGTTCTTTCCTAATAATAACTTTGGTTATATTCAAGGCTGTCAGAAAATTACTGCATAAATATTAAATGTAAGATTTGGAAAACTTTCATTTAGGGATATATGTGTGTGTGTGTGTGTGTGTGTGTGTTTCTATTTTTAGTTCTACTAAATCTAAGTTTAAAAGGAGAGGCAAAGAGTAGCTCCAAATGGAATGCTTTTTTCAGTTATTCGTGTTGAATCTTGGCCTGTGAGGTGTGACTGTAGCAACTATCAGAAGTCAAAATGTCTTGTTAAAGCCATTAACAAGAAGAATCAGGGAGAGAATGGCAAGGAGAATTGCAGAAGTGGTAGCAACGAGGTGGCACGAAAGAGGGCACATGTTCAAAGGAGGCAATTCTAGCATAAAGAGAAAAAAAAAAATGGACATTCTGAGCTGATGGTTTTTGTACCAGCTTCTTTAAAAACAAGACAGGCAAGTTTTCTGAATTTGGCAATGTAAAGTGAAACCACTCCTAAATATATGAAGGGGTGGTGTAGGAGGGTAGGTTTTCTCCATTTCTAAACCCTTCTAAACTCTCCCACCCAGCATTCTTAGCAGATTTAAAATACCATATGTTACATTTATAAGATGCAAAATTTTAGAATGAGCAAGGGCCAAATATTAGTAACTAGCAAATTTTCAATATTTCCAGAACTCTAAATGGATCTGCCCTTTGGTTTTGCTGCTTTCCACTTGTTTTGAAAACCAAAAGTCCTCACAGTAGCCTCCAAAAATGTATGCAAATCTAGAGGAAGGAAAAATACTGAAACTGTTGTACAGAAACACAATTTTGGGGGATGTCTGTGGAACCAAGTACACCTTCAATGAATGTTCTGTCAAACAAAATCCAGGATGTTCTAATGCTAATGTGGAAAAATAGAACAAAAGAATAAAATTAAAACATTACCAGGCATACTTACTCTTTTATAGTTTGGATTTTGTACAGGAAACTAAAGTTAGAATGGAACATAGGAAAATGGAAATGTTCTGTGGTACAAAACAAACAATAATAAAACCAAACATATTTTGCTGGAGATTTGAAAAAATACTAAATGTACAACGCCTATGTACCAGGCTAGGCACTCTCCGACAACAGGATTTGTGCTGTGGCGACATCTAGCGGGCTGATGGCTGAGTACAAGTTACAGGGTGAGCTTTGTGTTTTAACCATCACCATGGCAAATAAAAAAACCTGTGAACACAGCTGTGAGAAGAAAATTCTGCCTTAAAGGAAAAAAAAAAGCCTTTTACTTTTGCTTACTTTAAATTGGAAATGGAAGACTAGGGAAGAGGAAGCTTTGCAGTATTGTAGAAATGACCTGCCTGGATCAGGAAAACTGGGTTCTCAAAGGAGATGGGTGTTCTGGCCTTAGGGCGTGGCAGGGAGGGTGGAGAGGGCTGGTGGGGGGTGGGGGCAGAGCACCCGGGGTGTCGTGCCTTCTGGTAGTGCTCATTCTCATGGAGTTTACAGAGTTTGAAAGCAAATTATAGACCCAATAAGATTTTCCCCAGCACCAATGACAGGGTCTTGCCCAGGTAGGTGACAGAAAAATATTTAATTATGATTTTGCATTTTGGTGCAGTGACATGGTGTGCAGCACACTACTGAGCTCGCTGTGTGGCAGGAGCCCCATGTCACCATCCCAGGCCAGACCCAGCTGGGTCTGCAGAACAGTAGGGGCAGGACACCTGTGGGTATGAAAGACACCTCAGTCAAGTCCTAGAGCTATCACCTCAGGCTTCTCTTGCTGCTCAAGGAGCAAGAAGAGATGGAAAGAACATAATAGAGAAGATGGGCCCAGAGGCATTTTTCTATTTGTGCACTCCGTAAAAAATAAAAAATAAAAAATAAAAATTAATCGAGCACCGTATTAGTTTCTTTTTGCAGCTGTAACAAATTGCCACAAACCTAGTGGCTTAAAACAACACAAATTTATCTTACATTTCTGGGCATCAGAAATCCAAAATGGTCTTTTGAGGCTAAAATCAAGGTGTCAGCAAGACTGCATTCCTTTCTGCAGGATCTAGGAGAGAATCCATTCCTCACCTTTTCCAGCTTCTAGACTAGAGGCTGCCTGCATTCTTTAGCTCCAGGCTGTATCACTCCTACTTCCGCTTCTATCTCTGTTTCCATGTAGCGTCATCTGACTCAGACCCTCCTGGCTCCCTCTTAAAAGAACCCTTGTGATTACATTAGGCCTACTGGAATCCAGGATAAAGTCCCCATCCCAAGATACTTAATCCCAACTACACAGCCCCTTTTGCCATGGAAGGATAACATATTCACAGGCTCTGGGGATTAGGATGCTGACATCTTTGGGGAACCATTATTCTGTGCGCTATAAGCACATTCTGCTATAAGCCAACATTGTGCCAGCCACAGGTGATATAATATCCCTAATTAGGGGAGAGAGAAGGGTGAAGTCATCTAAATAAATCAGACTTCAGGCAATGCAGCAAGTTGTAATATAAGTAACTGAGTAAGTAGCCATCTCGGCTGTGGTGACCGGTTCAGGCTTTCCAAATAAGGTGATGTTTGACCCAGGTGTGAAAGATCAGGAGGAATTAGCCAGATGGGTGAGGAAGGGAGTTTTAAGCAGAGTAAATAGCCCATGTAAAAGTACAGCGATGTGTGAAATAGCTGAGCAGTTTCAGAGATTAAAAAGATGTTGGGCTATGCTATTGTAACTGGAGGGAGATGAGGCTGAGCCTAATGGCTCAACTATGATATGAGAGATCGTTCTTCCTCCAGTAATATCTGTTCTGGTCTCAAAGAGCAAAATTATCTCTCACATAATATTGCTTCCCAGTGTTTATGATGTAGGAAATTATGCTCAACTGTGGTTGGTCAAATGTATTTTAATTTACCTATTTATGGCCACTTCCAATGATAAAAAGGAGCTAGAAAGAAGTTGCACAACTGGTAATCCAATGAAAATATTAAAAGACAATTTCTGGAGAATGATATCTTTTTCATAAATTTCAATATAGTTCTGTTCTCTCACCTCTTGAAAATTTTATTAAGATTTTCATTAAGAAAAAAATGTCACCATGGTAAAGACCTAAAGGTGAATTGTTAAGAAATATGAAGCAGATGTATTATTATTGAACCATTTCACATGAAAGAGCTTGTAAAACATTTATATTCCTGCTATTATGGAAATTTTATTTGATTTTTATCTTTTAAATATGGACTAATCCACACCTGGTGCTTATTTTACTGATGGCCAAAAGAGATGAGAAATGTGTGGCTAGAAAATCGGGAGGTATACTGAATCGACCTCACAGCCTGCTCAAATCCCTTCCCTGCAAGGCTTGTGGAGAAAATTTTAATAAGGAAAATATGAATGGTTAACAAATATCTGAAAGGCCACTCTATGCCAGGCATTGTGCCAGACCTGCAAGAAACAAAGAGAGCCATTTGCCAGCTGCAAAGTAAAGATGTGGAGACAAATATGTAAGCAGTTATGTTTTTTGTATGATAAATTCTGTACTTGAAATACATTTGAGTAAAGGTGCTGGACTAAAACACAGTGGAAGGACTCCAACCTAATTCTTGGAGAGTCTGCTAAGAAAGTCTAGTCATAGGAAGGGATTCTTAAGCTCAATATTACATTTCTTGAGGAAGGTGACTGGGAGAAGAGACATCTGTCAGAGGGAATGTGCAAAGGATGGAGGTGGAATAAAAGTTTGGAATACTTGGGGAATCACCAGAGTATTCTTGGCAGTGTCAGGAACTGCAGATGGAATGGTAAGCAGGGACCAGACTATGAATGGCCCTGTACTCTGTGCTATGGGATTTGGCCAGTAACCTTGCCTCTCGAAGCATGGTTCAAGGATCATCAACATCATTGCTATACATTTACTAGTCCCTGATCCACTCAAAATCACATTTTAACAAGATTCTTTGGTGATTCAGTGTAACATTAAAGTTTCAGAAGTGATGCTGTAGGTTTTAAAGGGTTTTAAAGGATTTAAAGTAAGGGTGTCAAATATATTTTCATTTTTCAGGAAATCACAGATTTGACAGTAAGAGAAAGTGCTGGGTGTGGAGGGTGAAGTGCGGGGGTAGAATAGAGACCAGAAACCTGCTAAAAGTTAGTTGGGGAATGATGAGGGCGTGAACTGAGGTGTGGCCATGGGGATGGTTTTTTTTTTAACTGTTGGGAAGAAGGAGAAATAAAGGATCATCCTTGGCTCCCAAATTTCTTGGCATGGTTAATGGAAGCAATTAACCAAAATAGATAATGAGGCTGAGAGATGAATTTAATCATAGTCAAACTTCATGGCCCTTGTTTGCACAGTTCCCTTCCAAGACCCTGGAAGGAACCCCAGCAGTGTGCCTCTGTGATCATGTATTTGTGTAAAATTAACCACAAGATAGAAGATTGCTCTTTCTGTCTCTTCTGTCACCCTTTCTCTTATTTCAAGTGTGTGGCAGTGGCCATGGGCCCATGTTTAAGGGGGAGCTGAACTGGAGATACATTTAGTTAGGAAAATATTTATGTGACTAGCAGTCACTGCTAGGTATAAAAAAGTTATTGGTAACTGGCTTGAAGTGGCAATGACCCCACATACTCTTACTGATTCATCACATTATGACACAAAGTATAGGACCAGAAATGGAATCGTGCTATAAACATGTCCTACAGCACCTGGCATCGAAGTGTATGAGCATTGACAATAAATCAATCAATACTGAATAAATAAATATGGATTTGAATGTAAAAAACCATAGCTAGTCCATGGGTTCATCAGATGTCTTAAGTTGTAAGCAGAGGATTCAGTTCTCCTTGATGTCTTGTCAAAACAGAAGTTCTCTATGGTCAGGAATTTAGTTAATAAAGTACCATGTGTAATTATTATTATTTTTAAAGATTTATTTTATTTATTTCTCTCCCCTCCCCCCCCCCATTGCCTACTCTTTGTGTCCATTTGCTGTGTGTTCCTCTGTGTCCGCTTGCATTCTTGTCACAAGGGACCGGGAAACTGTGTGACTTTTTTTTGTTGCATCATCTTGCTGCATCAGCTCTCCGTGTGTGCAGCACCACTCCTGGCCAGGCTGCGCTTCTACGGTGTGGGGTGGCTCTCCTCACGGGGCACACCCCCCACACGTGGGGCTCCCCTACACAGGGGGCACACCTGTGTGGCACGGCACTCCTTGCGCACAGCAGCATTGCACGTGGGCCAGCTCACCACACAGGTCAGGAGGCCCTGGGTATCAAACCCTAGACCCTCCAGATGGTAGACAGACACTATCACTTGAGCCACACAGCTTCCCCCTTGTGTAATTATAAAAGCGCTTGTGTTAGTTTCTTTGGCTGCTGGCTGTAACAAGTTACCATAAACTTGATGGCTTAAAACAATGAAAATTTTTCTCTTCCAGTTCTGGAGGCCAGACGTTTGAAATCCGTGTCACTGGTCAAAGACCAAGGTATCAGCAGAGCTGCACTTCCTCCAGAGGCTCTAAGGAAGAATCCATTTATTTTCTTTTTCCAGTTTCTAGGGATACATTGGTCCTTTCCTCTGTCTTCACAATCAGCCACATAGCATCTCTAAATCTCTCTCTGCTTCCATTGTCACATTACCTTCTGCCTTCTGTTTGTAATCTCCCTCTCTCTGCCTCTTATAGGGACAATTGTGGTTGATTTAGGCCTGCCCAGATAATCCAGGATAATCTCCCCAATGTCCTTTACTTAATAATATCTGCAAAGTCTTTACCATTTAAGATAACAGTCACAGGTCCCAGAGATTAGGACATGGACTTCTTGGCTGAGCATTGTTCTACCTTACCTCAAACACCATTTACTCTTGCCCCCCACCTCTTTTTGAGGTGAGTTGTGAAATATAAAATTTATTTGAATTCCCATGTTTGAGAGTATAACCCTGCAGCAAATCTTTTAACAGGATATCTGTACATGACATCACATGTTTTATGCATCTCAGAATATCAGATTGAGTCTTAGCAATTCTGAAACATGTTGCTTTGACATAGTCTGATGGTTCTAAACCAAATGACCCATACAATTGAAGTTCATCAATTTAAAGATTATTCAAGATTAGTTGCTGCATAAGAACATACCCTGAAATATTATAATACAAAGGTGAAAAAAATTTGATGGAAGTTTCATAAAAATTTAAAAAAAAAACTTTTCTAAACTATCAATAATTTTTAAAAAGTTCTACCAACATTGCTAGAGGAAAAAATGAATTATTTCTATTTTCTCTATGGGAAATCATATTACAAAATAATTTTCATTTAAAGAGGTGATTAAAGAACACATAGTGAATTGCCAAAAGTTGGAATCAACTCAAATGCCCATCAACAGGTGAATGGATAAACAAAATGTGGTATATACATGCAATGGAATACTACTCAGCTGTAAGAAGAAATACAGTACTAACATTTGGGATAACATGAGTGAATCTTGAGGACATTTTGTTGAGAGAAGCAAGCCAGGCATTGAAGGACAAATACTATATGACCTCTCTGATATGAATTAAGCAAATCAAGCTGTCTCAGAGAGCTAGAGACTGGATGATAAGCTGACAGGAAATAGGAGGGGAGAGGAAGTTTGTGAGCTGATGTCTGCACAGGCGAAATCTTTGATAAAGTGGAGGTAAGTAGTTGTGCAGTGAAGGGATAAGATGGGGCATAGGGGTACTACTGGGTGGCACTTTGCAGCTTGAGGGGGCTAGGGTTGAGAGGATGGGTCAGATAGTCCTTGGAATGGGGGGGAGGGTTTTGGGGGAGTGGGTGAACATGGGAGGTTGTCAGGTACGTGGTTGAAACTATGGTTGAGAACTCTTCAGAAAATATAATAAGAGTTACTTATTTAAGGTGTTTGACAGGGGACATCTGGCAGAGGGTGCACCTGGGGCAGGCTTCTAGGGAGTGTGTGAGTGCTCATCTTGTCACAGGGTGTTATATCAGTGGGTGGAGATACATACAATGAGCAGGAAAGTGTTGTACCCCCATCCTAGGGAGGCCTGATATTCTCAAACAGAGGAGAGGGTATCTCTCAAGACCATGGGTGGCTCCCAATGGGGGAAGACAGACTACATTGTCAAGCCCTCAGCATTGTTGTGAGTTTCTATGAATCTTGTCCTTCAAGCAGTGAAGCTTGGTTGTCACTGTGGGCCCTGAGGGGATAGGGAGAGAGGAATAGAATAGATGGAAGAGGGGGAAACTGGGGGCAATTGCATATAGGGTATATAGATATGTGCAAGATTGTGCAATGATGGCTATAAGCCATGTTAAATTTCACCAAAAATTTATATAAGTGTATAGTCTAAAATGTAAACCATAATGTAACCAAAAATTTAGAAAAGTGTACAGTCTAAAATATAAACCATAATGTAAGCCATAATGGAACGATGGTTAGTACGTATGTTTTGATATCTGTATATCAGCTGTAGCAAATACAACATTCACATGTAAAAACAAATATAATATCCACATGTAAAAAGTTCATTGCTGGGGAAGGGGAAAGGGTTTGATGTTGGGTATATAGGAGTCCCCTATATTGTATATGTGACTCTACTCTGATCTAAAACTTTTTAGAAAACAAAATTAAAAATAAAATTTAAAAAAAAGGTTGTAGACACTGAGGAAGGAATGGAAGAGATTGCCTTGCCACTGTACATGCAGGGCAACACCTATTACTGTGACGAAAGTTTTATGATATTTTTCATTTTTTAAGACCTCAATTTATCTTTCACTTTATTTTAGTTTTTCTAAATTATTACGTATCCTGCTTTTAATCTTTAAACCTATCATTACTATTTCATTTTCCTACTAATTGAATTTGGCAATATATTAGGCTTCATTTTTGAAGAAGTTTTGGATCACAGAGGGGTTCAACTATGGCAGGAAAGGAGCACTGTTGTGGAGTGTCATTGATGTGGGATACATGGGTTGGAGGGAGTCCTCCAGGGCATGCATATAGGATATATAGATATGTTCGGATGTTCATTGGGTATTGTCACAGTGGGTAGAGTTACACACGACAACTGTGGGAGTGCTGAGTTCCCATCCTGGGGAGCTCTGTCGCATTCCCCAATGGAACAGCAATAATCCCCCAAATGCAAGGGCAAAGACCAGTGAAGAAGGATGGTCCAATGATGGGCCCTTGATACTGATGACTATGCTTATGAGCCTGTGTGCTTGAAATTTCAACAAAGCCTAGAGCTGCAGGGTGCCTAAGAGTTACCTCCTGAGAGCCTCCATGTTGCTCAAATGTGGCCACTACCTTCCCCCCCACTGTGAGACATGACTCCCAGGGATGAGCCTCCCTGGCACCGAGGGATTATAAGCAAGCACCAGCTGGTGATGCAATTAGAAAAAGATCTTGAATAAAAGGGGGAAATGGTAAAGACAAATGAGTTTATATGGCTAAGAGACTTCAAAATGAGTCGGGAGGCCATCAGAGGGGTCACACTTATGCACATCTTAGCAGAAACCCAGAGACAGCTAAAGTAGATACAACACCAGGTACTGGTGCTCCTGAGGGCTATGGAGATGCACATGTTCTATGGTCATGGCAAATGGCTCTGGAGTTCATTGCCTTGCCAGTGGGCCCTACTTTGGAATTTGTGCTCCTGATTTTGATGGAGTTGGACTCAGATGTGTCCTCTCTACACATGCCTCTTTTGTCACTTTTACTCAACCTGTGACTGGCGCTGAGGTTTGTGTATGCTCAGGAGACTTGAATCTCTGGACTGTCCATGTGCCAGCTTGGCCCTAAGCCTCAGCAGAGTTGCAACACCTACTCTTGGTTCTTTGGACTTACCCAGGTCAGCTGACAGGGAGGAGAGAATGGACAACCACCACACAAGAAACCAAGAGTATCTACAACTGCAAGCAGGAGAATCACATCCATCAGCCATGTGGGATCTAAGCTCCCTCTTGATTTAGAGGTGGAGTGGACATCGCCATCCCAGATTCCACAGGATGGAGGAATATAGTATGGATTGGAGTGGCTAGTATTCTACTACATAATTATTGTGACTCTAGCAATGGAAAAAATTGTATCATTTATGTGGAGATGGTGGCCGTGGGAGTTGCTGAGGGCAGGGAGATGGATGAAGAGGTGTGATATGGGGCATTTTTAGGACTTTAGAGTTGTCCTGAATGATATTGCAGGGACAGATGCAGGACATTGTATGTCCTGCCATAACCCACTGGATGGACTGGAGAGAGTGTGAACTACAATGTAAAATATGTCCATGCAGTGTGACAGTGCTCCAGGGTGTATTCAAAAATGCAATGAATGTACCTTACTGATAAAAGAGGATGTTGATGTGGGAGGAGTAGGGGGAAGGTGGCGGGGTGGGGGGAGGGTTAGTATATGGGAACCTCTTATGTTTTTTCCTTTTTTTAAAGATGCATTTATTTATTTACTTCCTCCTTTCCCCTCCTTCCACCCTGCTGTTTTTGCTGTCTGTGTTGTCTTCTCATTTTCTTTCCTCTAGAATTCACTGGAATTCAATCCTGGAGACCTCTGATGGGGAGAGAGGTTCCCTGTCAGCTGCACCACCATAGTTCTTGGTTTCTGCTGTGCTTCACCTTGACTCATCCCTTGTCTCTCTTTTGATTTGTCATCATCTTGCTGCATGACTCACTCGTGCGGGGCACTGGCTTACCACACAGGCACTTACACAGGCATTCGTGCAGGCACTGATGATCACACGGGTGCTTACACGGGCACTGGCTTGCCACACAGGCATGCTTTCTCTTCTTTTTCACCAGGAGACCCCAGGGATCGAACCCAGGTCCTCCCATATGATAGGCAGAAGCCCTATCAGTTGAGCCATCTCTGCTTCCCTCTTATGTTTTTAATGTAATGTTTTGTGTGATCTATTTATCTGAAAAAAAAAAAGACAATAAAAAAGTTTTTAAAAATTTAAAAGCACATAAAAAACAATAAAAATATGAAAAAAGAACATATCGCCACAAAAGTAGGAAAAGATATTGTAGAGATATGTCAGATACTTAATTATAAGAAATATCTTATTTCTCTGGCTGTGGGAAAGTTGGTTGTAAAGAATTAGTGAAACCCAGCATTAAAGGAACAGTCATCTAGACTGCCAAGTCTGCCCATGACTTCTGACACCAACTGTAATGAGTTAGAGTCCAACTACAAAGTCTGAGAGTCCGACTATAAGTTCAGGGGGTCCTCAGAGCTACCCTTACTTCAAGTGAGCTTGCTGCAAATTCAGAGATCCCACAGACTTCCTCAAAATTTGATAATTTATTAGAATGACTCACAGAATTCAAGAGAGCCCTATACTTAAAATTACAGTTTTACTCTAGCAAACGGATACAAATTAGAATCAGCCAAAGGAAGTGATGCATAAGGCAAAGTCTGAGCGGGTTCCAAACAAGATGCTTCCATGGTTCTCAGGGACACTTTACCCTCAAATAATATTGCCAACCATGGCTCCTTATCCAAACTTCAGTGTCCAGAGTTTTTACTGGGGTTTAATTTCATAGGCATGACCAATTGAATCAAAGCAATGGCCTGTAATTGAACTCAATCTCTAGACCCCTCCCTTCCCCAGAACTGGGGTTGAAATCATAGGGCTCAAAGCCCTAACCCTCTACTCAAATGGTTGGTCGTTCTGGCTTTGGCCAATTCCCATCGCAAGTTATCTTGTTAGCATAAACTATCTGGTGTGGTCAAGGGGACTTACCATAAATAACAAAGAACTAGGGAAACTCCAAGTGTTTAGAGGTTACCCCCCAGGAGCTGGGACAAAGCCCAGGCCTCTCTTTGAAGGCCAAATTCCTTACTACATATTGGTATTTTCAACTTAAAAATTTATAATTTGATATGATATAACTAATTTTGTACTTTTCCTTTTGTATTTTTTTTCTTAAAGACTCCCAGAAATGTATGCATTCCAGGCCCCATAAAACTTGAATCCAATCCCAAAGAGGAGAAAATCTTGAAAAGTTTAGCTCAGTAAGAATGGTTGGGGAAGCAGCTGTGGCTCAATCAGTTGGGCTCCCGTCTACAATATGGAAGGCCCTGGATTAGTGTCCTGTGGCCTCCTTGTGAAGGCAGGGTCACCCACACACCGTGGAGAGTCACCTGCCTGCAAGTGCTGTGGAGTGCCACCTGGCCCACAAGCACTGCAGAGAGCTGACTCAGCAAGGTGATACAACAAAAAGGGAGACAAGTAAAAAAAACACAGAAGAGCATGCAGCGAATGGACACAGAGAGCAGACAACAAGCAAGCCGCAAGGGGGCGGGGGGATTGAAAAAAAAAAGAATAGCTGAAGAGCAAGGCTTTATGTTATTGTGTGTAACATCAAAGATGGTGCTTTCTGATCTGCAGACACATTTTTCTCATAGCCATAGGAATCAGGGCTCTCAGGATGTATGGCAAGTGTGTATCTTATTGTGATCTACTGAGAGGCATCATTCAGACAAGATTTTGCTGAGGTGAGCTGATAGGGACATTTCTCGTCTCTGTTAAATTCCGCATTCTGTCAGAGTGAGCAAAGTCCCATAAGGCAAATCCACAGTTAGCCTCCGCAGTGGCTGACACTGCTATGTGCCATCTGCTGATATGGACTGTACCAGGCAGGTGTGCTGTATGCTATGGTTGTTTGTGTTCAAAACACTTGCCTCTTGAAAAGAAAGATGCTGCTGCTTTTTTTCTAGCCCAAAAATTCCTGTTAAATAAACTATTTTTTGTTTTCAGTTTAAACTCCATCTACAAGCATATCTTTACCCCATCAACTATGTACTTTGCTTTATGCTTCTTCATTTTCCTGCATTTCCTGCTTACAAATAAACATGTCCCACAGAGCAGTTCAATTTTAAGCAGAGAGTAGAGAGACATTTAATAATCAAGGATAACCATTACCTAAAATAAGTTGTCCTTTTCATTTTAATGTATATTCCCTGAATGGTATCCCAACTCCAGATATTTTAGGTTTGTTACCATGAAAATGTTTTATGCATTGTCCTCCAATTAAGGTTCAGGAAGTGGTACTCCCAGCGGATTTGTAAATGTATTCCTTTATATTGACTTTACACCATTGTTGGATTTATAGGATTGGAGAAAGTACCAAAATAGCTATTCACCACTTATTAATATTCACTGCAGGAACTGACTTGAACTTCATGATTTTAAAAATAACATTCTCAAGAGACTGGGTATTTAAATGTGTTTCATTTTTATCTGAAAATTGCACAAATAATTTTTTCCAAACCAACAATTTGCTTTTACTTTGCAAGTTTGATTTTTTTCCCTTACTTTTGGAAGCGTTCCCTACAGTTTTTATCATCTAAGTCTAGTTGTCTAAAGAACTACATTAAAATGTAAGGAGAAGGGTTTGAGTAGTTCTTTTTTAAAAAATGTAAAACAAAAGCTTTTAGAATAACTTTCTAGAATAAAGCAATTATATATTTTTTTAAGTTTTAATTTTTTTAAAGAAGATTTAGATTACATAAATGTTACATAAAAAATATCGAAGATTCCCTTATACTCCACCTCCTTCCCCTCCCACACTTTCTCACATTAACAGCATCTTTCATTAGTGTGGTACATTTGTTACAATTGATGAACACATTTAGAAACTTTTCTACTAACTACGGTCTATAGTGTACATTACAGTTTACACTTTATACCACACAATTTCATAGGTTTTGACAAAATCTGTAATGGCCTGTCTCTGTCATTGCAATATCAAGCAGGACAATTTCAATGTCCCCCAAATGCCCCATGTTGCACCTATTCTTCCCTCTCTCTCCCCTCAGAACTTCCGGTGGCTACTGCCTTTATATCAGTGATACAAGTTCTTCCATTACTAGAATAATAAGGTCTACTTTAGTACATAGTTGCATTACCCCTTATGTTTGTTCATTCCTTATTACTGAGGATTTGGGGATAGTGATGTCTGCTCTATTTCTGATTGAGAGGGGTCTTAAATCCCATGAGGCAGATGGATGGAACTGTCTTGCTTGCAGGTGTGGATGCTCTCTGTTTCTGGGGATAGACATTGTCCATCATCATCCTTTTGTTAGTTGTCCTGGGTGAGTAAAATGAACTGGAGAGTTAAGTGTTGGCCACAACTCCACTGAGATTCAGGGCTCAACCAGCATATGAACAGACTGAAGATTTATTTATTTATTTATTTTAAGATTTATTATTTTATTTTTATTTTTTAAAATTTATTTATCTCCCCTCCCCCTCCCCCCCCAGTTGTCTGCTCTCTGTGTCCATTCGCTATGTGTTCTTCTGTGTCCCCTTGTATTCTTGTTAGTGGCACCAGGAATCTGTGTCTCTTTTTTGTTGCATCATCTTGCTGCATCTGCTCTTGGTATATGCGGCACCAGTCCTGGGCAGGCTTCACTTTTTTTTTTTTTTTTTTTGCGTGGGGCAGCTCTCCTTATGAGGCACACTCCTTATGCATGGGGCTTCCCTACACAGGGGACACCCCTGCATGGCATGGCACTCCTTGTGCGCATCAGCATTGTGTGTGGGCCAGCTCACCACATGGGTCAAACCCTGGGCCTCCCATATGGTAGGTCAGTGCTCTATCAGTTGAGCCAAATCTGCTTCCCCAGACTGAAGATTTAAGTCTCTGGGACATATAATTAACAAATGTAATGCTGATTATATGTTCAGATAAAAGGGGTAGAAAAGCCTTGTGTGGGGAAATTATAAATGAGTCTCTATTACATTAGGGAGGATATATTCCAAAGAAAGAATCACTGACAAAGTGCTCAATTCCTGAGATTGTCTGCCCTGCCTCTAAAGTCTAGATGTTTCTAGAACCCTCCCCGCTGTTTGAGGCAATGTTTACTGTGGCAGTTAAAGAGTTCCTGCTGAGATGTGCATAAGTATAACCACTGGAATGACCTCCTCACTCACTTTCAAATGTCTTAGCCATAAAAACTCATTTGTACTTAATATTTTCCCCTTTGGTCACTTGGTAATAAACCCTCAGTGCCAGGGAGGCTCATCCCTGGGAGTCACATCCCATGCCAGGGGGGAAGGTAGTACATTTATATACTGAGTTTGGCTTTAAGAGATGCCACATTTGAGCACCAAGGAGACTTTCAGGAGGTAACTCTTAGACAATTTATAATTCTAGGCTAAGTTTCAATTTCACAAGAACAAGGTTCATATGTACAACCATCAATATCAAGGGCCTGGTGTAATGAATGGTCTGTCCTCCTTAGGTTGGCACTGCCCATGTACTCAGAGAATTCTTGCCACTCTATGACAGAATATATTAATAGCAGGACTTCCCAGGATGGGAATTCAATATTCTTTCAGTTATTGTGTGGGTATCCACCCACCAAAACAATACTCCATGACCACTTGAACATATTCATATGACATAGAGGCTTGCCCCAGGTACACCTCTCCCTACATATCCCCCCATCACCAATACCCCTCACCAGTGGTCCTCTCACCACAGGTGTGACCTTTCTGCAATCCAAAGCCTCCCCAAAAACAAAGCCAAAAAATAAACAAATAATGATAATAATAAATAAAATGAAGTAATAACAAAATACAAAAATAAAAACTAATAAATTTTTTTCATTGTATCTTTCATAACTGTAAGATTTTTTATGAACAGTGACAATTTCTTCTGTATATTCCTCCATTGTCATTGTATCTTTCATAACTGTAAGATTTTTTATGAACAGTGACAATTTCTTCTGTATATTCCTCCATTGTCTCATTTTTTTTACTTCTCTTCAAATAAGCTTTAGGTTGCAGAAAAGACACATAGAAAATATAGGATATTTCCTCCCCTTCCCCCTCCCCCTCTCCCACTCTTCTCTATTAATAACAATTTACATGTGTATGGCATATTTGTTACAATTTATGTGCAAATATATTGAAGCATTACTACTAACCATGGTCAATGGTTTACACTATGGCTTACATTTTGCAATGTATATTTTTATATGTTTTGACAGAATATCATATGGCCTATATCCATCATTGCAAGATCATGCAGAACAATTCCAATGCCCTAAAAATGCCCCATGTTCCATTTATTCTATTCTTCTTCCCCCTCCCCAAACTAATTATATTTTATTTTTAGTTTTAGTCATTTGTCTTCCTTTTTCTTAGAGAAATGAATTCTTTGATATTATCATTATATCCTTTTGATTTTCATAGAATTTTGTTCATTTATTTCATAATATAATCATCTGATTCTACAGAAATCAATTTAGAAACATGTTTCAACTTCAGTTCTTTCAATCCCTTTCCATTCTAGTTACTCAGGTGGTTGTGGATTGAGTAGCAAAAGGTTTAAATGTTTTGGATATATTCTTAAATATAAAGTATACAGTCCATGTCCTCTCTCAATCTATACTAAATGTTCCTATGTATGGAAAAAATGAATACTGTTCACTGAGAAATAATGGTTTTAGGTTTTTAACTCCTTTTTTTTTTTTTTCCAAAATGAGCCTGTTTCCTCAAGCATGTCAAGTCAGTCTGATAAATGGTTATCTTCTATTTTATATCTACAGGAAGCCATCTGAAGCATGGGATAATTTTATATTTATAGTTCTTTTTCTCCGGTCATTTTATGCTCATGCAGATAAGTGCCTTTAATGTCACTGTTGACAGGAACTTCCAAATAAGATGATCCTGACCTTTGTGTCCTTTATTCCAAGCCCAGTCTGAGCAAAGGTTACTGATGTGGCAGTAAAAAATGTCTTCTCTAATACATCACCCTTGGAACTCAATGACTTCTAATAAAAACCATAAGGAATGCTAAATCTGCTGTTAATGCTAACAAAATTATTCTTCTTTGGCTTGTAAAAATGATTTGGTTTTATTGTATGAGCCAAAATGTTTAAAGTCAGTCACCAAGCTAAATCGTAAAAATCTTGGTTCTCAACAGCAGTGTTAAAACAGTAGCATCTGCTATTAGTCATTTAATGAAATCTCTGAAATGGCAGTCCTTACGTTTTTTTTATCACCTTCACAGACAGGTGATCATGGACCTTCATATGCACACTGAACATCATTCTGATGGTCATCTCCAATGCCTCATGGCATTTTTCTTCTCCCTTTATCATCCATTGCTGTCATAATGTGTGACTCTCCTCACTTCTCAACATTGACAAAGGGGACATGGTCACCCATCAGCCCACTGAAGTTGGTGGTTGTGGCTACTATTTCACTCTAAGTGTTGCCATGCTGAGATGGGAAACACCTTCCTAGATCAAAAAAGATGACCATACTCCATGTTTTCAGCAGCTTCCCTAGTAGAAAATATATTTCATTTTATTTACTCTTGAGCATTATATTTCCTCTACCTCCTCTCTAGGAATTTGGAGAAAAGCCCTGGAGAGGCTGTGAGGAGATAATAAGAATATCACTCAAATCTCCACTCAAAAATGTTTCCCCTAACCTATTCAGGGTTGATGTCCTTAGCAAGTGTACTTTGAATCTCTTTTCTTTCAAGTCACTTTCCTTATATTCTAGTCCATTGTCCAGGAGGTTAAGGAACATGTGTGGTTCCCCAGTTGTTTAGGATACCTTTCCTTAGGAGCCAGTTATCTGTGCCAATTCTTCTATTCATTATCTTTTCAAAGAAATTCATCAGATCCTTGTGTGACCAGCAGTTGGTCATGTATGATGTATCTGAATTCATAGCACTGTGTGATTTCCATCTTTATTCTTGTATCCTTGCTATATTTTGTTCTCAGTATATGCATATAATATGTCTGTTATGACTATTTCTTCCCTATCTTGGAAGGATTAAATTTATTCTATTAATTGCTGCTCATTTCTCTCCTACTAGAATATCACCAGACTTTTCTGTTTCCTTTACATTTACATAGCTCTTCCTTGTGCTAGTGTTAACAAGTTCTTTAACAAGTTCTTAACCACTTCCTTATCGCTCTTCCTTACATAAACACACTATGTTTCCATATTATCAATCCAGCAAACTCTTCATCCTGATGTTCAGAAACTTTCCCAAACACATCCCTGCCATATCCCTCTTCAGCTTCAGCTTCTCCCATCATATCTACCTGCTTCAGCTAGGCTGATCTCCTCTCCTGTTCACGAGAGTGTCTTTCTCCCATTCAACTCCAAATCATTGCTCATCTGTTTCCCTATTTTGAATGTTTTTCATCCCCTCCCCTCTCCCCAATCAGCCTTCAAGCTCCAACCTGGGTCCTTCCTTCCTCCTTTAGAAGACTTTTCTTAACTACTTCTGATAATTTTTATCTCATTCTTTTCTGACTAGGTCTATAACTTATTTCTGGAAATTCTGAGTAGCCACTTTATTAGCAACAATTCTATTATATCTCTTATGGAAACTTATAAACATTTTGGAGAATAGAGATGACAATTTAGGCTTCCCATCCTTTTTTCCCATTGACTTAGCACAGGTCCTCCCATGGGAGGCACTAAATAGGCATTTATTGAATAAATGACTTGCAGTATCTGATGCTGGATTATTCTTTATTGTAAATGAACATGTACCTGATGTTCAAGGGGCAGCTTGTATTTTACCCCCAGCTAGAGGGGGTGGGAAGCTTGTGAACAGCAGTTGGTGATTCAGTGAAATGCTTGGCATACTTGGAATTTACCTGCTGGGGGGAGGTCACCTGGTTGTGACTGTAGTTCAATGATATTATTGCTAGATATTTTGAAACACTGTGAGTTGAGATTGAATCATGTACCCCACAAAAGGCATGTTCTATGTGTCATATTCCTATGGGTATGAACCCATTTGTAAATAAGACCTTTGAAGATGTTATTCTTAGTTAAGGTGTGGACTAATTTATGAATAGAATCTTTTTTATATAAAAATAATTCTTTATTGTTAAAGAAGCTTTAGATTACATAAATGTTACATCAAAAATATAGGGAATTTCCATATAGTCCACCCTCTTCCCCTCCCCCTCCCACATTTTCCCCCATTATCAACATCTTTCATTAGTGTGGTACATTTGTTATAATTGATGAACACATATTGAAGCATTGCTACTAACCATGGTCTATAGTTTACATTATGGTTTACACTTTGCACTGCACAATTTTGTAGGTTGTGAAAAAACGTATAATGGCTTGTATCCATCACTGCAATATCATGCAGGACAATTCCAATGTCGTCAAAATGCCCTGTGTTACACCTATTTTTCCTCTGTCTCCCCTCAGAAAGTCTGCGGACCACTGTCTTTATATCAATGTTACAAGTTCTTCCATTACAAGAATAATAATGTCTACTTTAGTTCATGGTTACATCCTCCCTTTATGTTTGTTCATTCCTCAGTCTTCAGGATTTTAGAATGGTAGTGCTGCTCTGCTTCCAATTGAGAGGGGACTTAGATCCCCTGGGGACAGATGGATGGAACTGTCTTGCTTATGGTTGTAGATACTCTCTGTTTTGGGGGATGGGCGTTGTCCATCATCTTCCTTTTGTTAGTTGTCCTTTTGTTAGTTGTCCATCAGGGTGAGTCTGATGAAATGGAAAGTAGATGTTAGCTGCAATTCTGCTGAGATTCAGGGCTCAACTGGCATATGAACAGCCAGAAGATTCAAGTCTCTGGGACACATATTTAATGGGTATAGTGCTAATTATAGATTCAAATAAAAGTGGCTTAAGAACCATGTGTAGAAAAATTATAAATGAGTCTAATTCTATTACATTGGGAAAACAGGTTATCATATATTCCATGGTAAGGCCAACCAATGGGGTGCTGATTTCCTGCCTACAATGTCTAGATGTCTCTAGAGGCCACAGGAGCACCCCTGCTTGAGACAGTGTTTACTGCAGCAGTCAGTGAGATCCTTCTGAGACGTGCATAAGCATTACCTCTGGAATGATCTCCTGACTCACTTTGAAATCTAGCAGTAAAAAGTACTACCATCATCAGAACCCTAACAATGCCAAGAGAAAGCATGGTCTTGCCAACATCTTGATTTCTTACTTTTAACCTTCAAAACCATGAAATAATAAATGCTTGTTGTTTAAATCAACCCATTGTGCAGTATTTGTCATAACAGCTCTGGCAAATTAAGACATTATGCATCTACCAACTCCCCTGTAAAGTATTGTCCATCATCTTATCTTTCTCTAATATGTATTCAGAATCAACTTCTTAATCATACTTATCATCCACAGGAATTATACCTTTCACTTATACGACACTTAACTATTAAGAAGATCCCCGCCATGGTCCCGCTTTTCGCATCCTTCTTGTCGCTCTCCACAGTCGCTCGTCAGACCGACCCCGGCAGCTAAAATGATGAAGCACATCGAGAGCAGGGACGATTTTCAGGCAGCCTTGAACAGTGCTGGTGATAAACTTGTAGTAGCTGATTTCTCAGCCACATGGTGTGGGCCTTGTAAAATGATCAAGCCTCTTTCATTCCCTCTCTGAAAAGTATAGCGCAGTGGGGTTCCTTGAAGTAGATGTGGATGACTGTCAGGATGTTGCTTCAGACTGTGAAGGCAAATGCATGCCAACATTTCAGTTTTATAAAAAGGGACAAAAGGTGGGTGATAATAAGGAAAAGCTTGAAGCCACCATTAATGAATTAAGCTAATCATGTTTTCTAAACATATAACCAGCTGTCAGCTGTTTAAAACTTAACTTGTAATTTTTTTATTTACAAAAAAGATCATGTATGAAGACTATATGCCCAACTGCCATCTGATTATAAATGACAATAAAATATTAATTCTACCCTTTTAAAAAATAAATAAATATAAAGAAGAGTTTAAATATATATTCTTGCATTTGAACCTCAAAATAACCATATGAGGTACGAAGAACAAGTGGTGTTGAAAAGTTAGATGAATTGCCTTAGGTTTCACAGTTTTGTGTTTATCTGTCCTATTTCCTTTCATCATCATTAAAGATTTAGTAGCCCACATTTGATGTAGAGTTGGATTTTTTTCTGTTAAAGAATTCTCTTCATCTCCCATCATCTCACATCTTCCAAAACCTTCTGTTTTGTTCTGGCTCCCCATAGGGTAGCCATCCCTTAATGCAACCCATTCCTGGCCTCAGTGGTTAGAAAAAAGTTTCTATTAAGGGCCCAAGGAGTAGATTTTCTGTTGTTGGTGGTGTTTTTTTTCTTTGTTTTGTTTTTTTTATATGTTTTTAATTAAAAAAGATATTTAGAGTACATAAATGTTACATAAATGGGAAACGGACTTTGGCCCAGTGGTTAGGGCGTCCGTCTACCACATGGGAGGCCCGCGGTTCAAGCCCCGGGCCTCCTTGACCCGTGTGGAGCTGGCCCATGCGCAGTGCTGATGCGCGCAAGGAGTGCCGTGCCACGCAGGGGTGTCCCCCGCGTAGGGGAGCCCCATGCGTAAGGAGAGCACCCATAAGGAGAGCCGCCCAGCGCGAAGGAGGGAGCAGCCTGCCGAGGAATGACGCTGCCCACACTTCCAGTGCCGCTGACGACAACAGAAGCGGACAAAGAAACAAGACGCAGCAAAAAGACACAGAAAACAGACAACCGGGGGAGGGGAGGGGAATTAAATAAATGAAAAATAAATCTTTAAAAAAAATATATATATATATAGGGGATTCTCATATTCCCTGTCCTCTACACATCCCCCATTTACCCACTTTAACAATATCCTTCATTAGTGTGGTACATTCATTACAAATGATAAAAATATTTTGGAGCATTGCCACTAAGCATGGATTACATTGTAGTTTACACTCTCTCCTGCACAATTTTGTGGGTTATGGCAAGAAATGTAATGGTCTGATCTGTCATTGTAATGTCATTCAGAACAATTCTCAAGCCCCAAAAATGTCCTCACATTACTCCTGTTTTCCCTCTCCCTTCCCTCGATATCTCCAGTGGCCACTGTCTCCACATCAATGACATAATTTCTTCCATTGCTAGAATTGTAGTAAGTCTATAGTAGAATACCAGTAAGTCCACTCTAGCCCATAATTCATTCCCCAATCCTGAGTATTCTGGGGTGGTGTTACCCACTCTACCTCTAATTGAGAGAAGACTTAATCCCATGGGGCAGATGGATAGGACTCTCTTGCTTGCAGTTGTAGACTCTCTCGGTTCCTTGGGATGGTCATTATCCATCATCATCTCCTTTTTAGTTGCCCAGGGTGAGTTCAATGAACTGGAGAGTAGGTGTTACAACTCTGTTGAGATTCAGGGGCCAGTTGGCATATGGACAGCCCAAAGATTTTAGTTTCTTGGATGTATATGTTTCAACTCTAGTACTAATTATATGTTTAGGAAACCTCAATGGAGTTCAACTCTATGATACAGGGGAGCATAAATTTCAAAGTAGGGCCCATTGGCAAGGCATCAAACTCCTAAGTTATCTGCTCTGACTTTAGTGTTTGGATGTCTTCAGAGCCCTCACAAGCCCAACTATTTGAGGTAGTATTTACTTTGGCAGTCAATGACATCCTACTAAGACATGCATATGTGTAACCTCTGGAATGACCCCCCGACTCACTTTGAAGTCTCAGCCATATAAATTCATTTGCCTTTACCTTTTCTCCCTTTTGGTCAAGGTCTTTTTCCAGTTGCATTGCTAGTTGGTGCTTGGTAGTAATCCTTGGAGCCAGGGAAGCTCATCCCCAGGAGTCATGTCCCACACCGGGGGGAAGATAATGCATTTACATGCTGAGTTGATTTAGAGAGAGGCCAAATTTGAACAACAGGAAGGCTCTCAAGAGGCAACTCTTAGGCACCCTATATGTGAGGTTGTTTCAATTTCAAGAATAAAGGTACATAAGTATAGTCATCAATATTAAGGGGCTGGGAGGCGGACTTGGCCCAGAGGTTAGGGCGTCCGTCTACCACATGGGAGGTCTGTGGTTCAAACCCCTGGCCTCCTTGAGTGTGGAGCTGGCCCATGCTCAGTGCTGATGTGTGCAAGGAGTGCCATGCCACGCAGGGGTGTCCCTGCAAGGGGAGCCCCACGCACAAGGAGTGCGCTCTGTAAGGAGAGCTGCTCAGCGCAAAAGAAAGTTCAGCCTGCCCAGGAATGGCACCGCACACATGGAGAGTTGACACAACAAGATGACGCAACAAAAAGAAACACAGATTCCCATGCCGCAGACAACAACAGAAGTGGACAAAGAAGAACACGCAGCAAATAGACACAGAGAACTGACAACTGGGGCAGGGGGGGTGGGACGGGGAGAGAAATAAATAAATAAATCTTAAAAAAAATATATTAAGGGCCCATCAGTGGACCATCCTTCTTCACTAGTTATTGCCCCTGTACTCAGGGGATGCTTGCTATTCCATTAGAGAATGTGGTAGAGCTCCCCAGGATGGGAATTTGATATTCTTTTGGTTATTTTGTATATCTCTACCATAACAATATCCCATGAACAAATGAACACATTTATATGCCTTATATGTATGCCCAGGTGAATGTCCTCCCATATATCCCGTCACTGACATCTCGCACCAATGATCTTCCCTTGTCATAGTTGTAATGCATTTGTGATCCAAAACCTCTTCAAAAACGAAGCCAGCAAAATAGCCAAGCACAATTAATAGGAAAATGAAATAATATTGATAGGTTTAAAAATAAGAAATAAAATACAAAAAAAATTTTTTACTTAAAAAAAGATTTGGAAAAATAAAAAATAATTTAAAAATTTTAAAAAAAAATTGACATTATGCCTTTCATAACTGTAAGATCTGTTGTCTTGTATGTATAGTGATATTTTCTTCCATTTATTCCCCCAGCATCTTACTTTTTTCATTCTGTCTTCAAAGAAGTTTTAGGTTACAGAATATAGGGGATTCCCATAAACCCAACATCCTCCCCCCTTCCCCTTTCCCCATTAATAACATTTTATATGTGGATGTTAAACTTGTTAAAATTGATGTACAAGTATTGAAACATAGCTGCTAAACCGTGGTCAATGGTTTACATTATGGTTTACATTTTGGACCATACACTTCTATAAATTTTGATGAAATTTAACATGAATTGTATCCATCATTGCAAGATCAAGTAGAACACTTCCATCACCCCCCAAATGCCCCATGTTCCATCTATTCTATTACTCCCTCCCCCTCTCCTTAGGACCCATGGCAACCACCAGGCTTTACTCCTTGAAGAACAAGATTAATAGTTACTTGAAACAACATTGAGGGCTTGACATACTCCTCTGTCCTCCCTTATTAGGCACTGCCTATTCTCTTGAGAGACTCCCACCCCTTTTTTTGAGAACACAGCAGGACTCCCTAGGATGGGATTCCAACACCTTCCTGCTCATTATGTGGGTCTCCACCCACTGATACAACCCCTTATGACAAGATGAACACTTACACACTCCCTAAAAGCCTGCCCCAGGTGTGCCCTATTTCAAATGCCTCCTGCAGCCAACAACATAAACAGTAACCTTCCCCTGCCATTTTGCCAAAAAGAAAAATTCCCAACATTGTAGTTTTAACCACATACCTGCCAATCCCCAGTGTTCAACTGCTCTCTCCCCCAGCCCGCTCCCCAGTGCCATGGACAGTTCAACCCACCCTCCCCTCCCTAACCCCCTAACAAACCAAGACTGCCCAACCCAAGAGTATCACTGCACCACTGTCATGCCTCTCCACTGAACAACTACACACTTCCACTTTATCTTAGATTTTGCCCATGTGGGTATTGGCTCACAACCTTCTCCCTTTCTATCTCTTGTAAACCTGTCTTCCAGACTCTAGCTCTGTGAGTCTGCTCAATTTACTTAATTCCTATCAGTGAGATCATGTAATATTTGTCCTTCAGTGCCTGGTTTGCTTCATTCAACACAAGGTCTTTAAGATTCCTTCTTACAGCTGATTAATATTCCATTGTATTTATTTACCACAGTTTGTTTATCCATTATCTATTGATAGGCATTTGGGTTGATTCCAACTTTTGGAAAGAATGAATAATGCCTCTATGAACATTGGAGTGCATATATCAGTTCATGTCCTTGCTTTCAATTCTTCTGGGTATATGTCCAGCAGTGGAATTGCTGAATCATGTGGCAGTTCTATAGTCAGCTTCTGAGGAACCGCCAAACTGTCCTCCACAATGGCTGGATCATTCTACATTCCCACCAGCAGTGGATGAGTGTTCCCATTCTTCCACATACTCTCAAACACTTGTAGTCCTCTGTTTCTTTAATAGACACCAGGCTAATGGGTATAATATGATATCTCATTGTAGATTTGATTTGCATTTTCCTAATAGCTAGAGATGTTGAGCATCTTTTCATGTGCTTTTTAGCCATTTGTATTTCTTCTTTGGAGAAGTATCTATTCAAATCACTTTCCCAATTTTTAAATGGGTTGTCTTTTTATTTTTGTTTTGTAGGATTTCTTTATATATGCTGAATATTAGGCTCCTGTCAGGTATATGGTTTCCAATATTTTCTCCCATTGAGTAGGCTGCCTTTTCACTTTCTTGACAAACTCCTTTGAGGTGCAAAAGTTTTCATTTTTGAGGAGGTCCCATTTATCTATTTTTTCTTTTGTTACTCGTGCTTTGAATATAAAGTTCAGTTCACAAACCATTTCCTCATTAAGTACCGTAGATGCTTCCCTACATTATTTCCCAAGATCTTTATGATCTTTACTCTTATATTTATTTATTTATTTTTAAGATTTATTAATTTTTTAATTTCTCTCTCCCCACCCCGTTATCTGCTCTCTGTGTCCATTCACTGTGTGTTCTTCTGTGTCCACTTGTATTCTTGTCAGTGGCTCCTGGAATCTGTGTCTCGTTTTGTTGTGTCATCTTGCTGCATCAGCTCTCCATGTGTGCAGCGCCATTCCTGGGCAGGCTGCACTTTTTTTGCCCTGGCCAGCTCTCCTTACGGGGCACACTCCTTTCACGTGGGGCTCCTCTACATGGGGGACACCCCTGCATGGCATGGCAATCCTTGCACACATCAGCACTGCGCGTGGGCCTTGACTCTTATATTTAGATCTTTGATCCATCTTGAGTTAATTTTTGTGTAAGGTGTGAGACGGTGTTCCTTTCTCATTCTTTTGGGTATGGATATCCAGTTCTCCAAGCACCATTTGTTAAAGAGACCATTCTCTCCCACTTGAATGGGCTTGGTGGCCTTGTCAAATATCACTTGACTTTATATGTGAGGATGGTAGTAAATATTTTTGACTTTCTGGAGTATATAGTCTCTGTTGCAACCACTCAACTCTGCCATTGTAGCATAAAAGTAGTCATAGGATAATACTTAAATTAATAAGGGTAGTTAGTTCCATTTCAACAAAACTTTTATAGTTATTGAAATTTGAATTTTATACAATTTTCATATGTCATGAAATAGTATTTTCATTTTTTTTTCAATCATTTAAAAGTCTAAAGACCATCATCAGTTTGCAAGTCTTACAAAAACAGGCAGTTGGCCAGTTTTGGCCTGTAGGCCAGAGTTTGCCAACCCCTGATACAATATATTAAAATGCAGTCCAGACATCAGCCAGGGTCCTTTAATTCTAAGTAAAATTGGCTCAAGCCCAGTTCCATGGCTTGTGAGATTTAAAAACTCTTCCTCAGTTTCCTGCCTGTTCTTGGTGGGCTCATGCCCTCATGACCTCAACTTCCTGGGTACACATTCCTTATGGCTGGCCTTTATTCTATACCATGGTGACCTCTTATAGGTCCCCACTTATGCAAATCCTCTGGAACAAAGCAAACTTTACTGAAGATTTCAAAAGAGGGGTTTGTCACAGAAACACAAGCAATATGCAATTGACCTATGACATTACTCTTTTTAAAAGGGCCTTCTATCACTTCTATCACTTTTATTCTAAATAAAGATTATATCCTTTTTTAGAATAGTAGAAAACTGGTGCAACTTTTCACCAATGCAATAACTTTTCTTCCTTTTTGCTGTTATGCATTCATCCAACATTTATTTATTGACTATCTAATACATTACTGTTCAAAGGCACTTTCTTCAATGAGAAAATGCTCTATATCTGTACTATTCATACGGCAGCCAATAGCCTCAATTTATAAAACTTGAAATGTGGATTGTGAGACTAAGGAACTAAGTGTTATATTTTTTTTTCCTTTTTTTTTTTATTGACTTTGTAATAATATTACATTAAAAATATATATGTGAGGTCCCACTCAGCCCCACCCCCCACCCCTCCTCTCCCCCCCCCAACAACACTCGTTCCCATCATCATGACACATCCATTGGATTTGGTAAGTACATCTTTGGGTACCTCTGCACCTCATAGTCAATGGTCCACATCATGGCCCATACTCTCCTCCATTCCATCCAGTGGGCCCTGTGAGGATTTACAATGTCCGGTGATTACCTCTGAAGCACCATCCAGGGCAGCTCCATGTCCCAAAGACGCCTCCACCTCTCATCTCTTCCTGCCTTTCCCCATACCCATTGTCCACCATGTCCACTTTTCCCAATCCAATGCCACCTCTTCTATGTGGACATTGGATTGGTTGTGTCCATTGCACCTCTATGTCAAGAGGAGGCTCAGATTCCACATGGATGCTGGATGCAATCCTCCCATTTTCAGTTGTAATCACTCTAGGCTCCATGGTGTGGTGGTTGTCCTTCTTCAACTCCATCTTAGCTGAGTGTGGTAAGTCCAATAGATCAGATTGTAGGTGCTGGAGTCCTAAGTGTTATATTTTATTCAGTTTTAATTAATTCAAATATAAGTAGCCACATGTAGCCATCATAATAATACCATATTGGGTAGCACAGGTCTGATATGTGCAGGGTAGTACCCTTATATAAGAGATAGTGGGAAGCAGATTTGGCTCAAGTGATAGAGCATCTGCCTACCATATGGGAGGTCCAGGGTTCAAACCCAGGGCCTCCTGGCCCATGTGGTGAGCTGGCCAATGGGCAGTGCTGCCATGCACAAGGAGTGCCATGCCACACAGGGGTGTCCCCTATGTAGGGGAGCCCCATGCACAAGGAGTGTGCCCCACATGGAGAGCCACCCTGCACAAAAAAAGTGCAACCTGTCTAGGAGTGGCACCATACACATGGAGAACTGACATAACAAAATGAGACACAGAGTCCCATTTTCACTGACAAGAATGCAAGCAGACACAGAAGAACACACAGTGAATGGACACAAAGAGCAGACAAAGGGGGGAGGGTGGCGGGGGGAAGGGGAGAGAAACAAATAAAAAATAAATCTTAAAAAAAAAAGGAGATAGTCTCTTAAATGCCCTAAGAGACTCTGTTAATTAGTACTGCATTTCTAAAAAATTAGGACAAGGTTGGGACTGGGCTTTTTCATTTCATTGTTCAGGACTTAATTAAAACTCCATGATTTAGCACATTTTTATTACATTCAATAACTTTCAAAGCTTTCACCGCAGTCAGGTAAGTGTAGATAGTCCCTGGTTATAAAGTTCTCTTCTATTTTTCCACTTCAGTTGCACATAAATGCAAAAGGTCCATCTCCCCACCCCGCCACATGCCCAAGGGCACATTCCTCACAAAGCACATCTTCAGCCATGTGTCCAAATTCTATATCGATTCCAGCTGTTTCTTCACCAAGTACATAGACACAACAGCTGGTCTTTGTTCTTAATATTTCTCCATTTAGGCTAAATATTTCATCTTAAATGCTATTTTAATACGGTAACATGGAGATGATCCATATGGAAACTATCCTATGAAAATGTGTATGTTTTATACACAAGAGGATTGATCTAGCTTGATTAGGAAAGCTGTGACATGGTACTAAAACATTTCTCAAAAATGTTGATGAGTATATTCCTTAATCACTACAGAAAACACAGTCCCATGGGCTGTGAAGCCAAACTTTTGGCAGGCCCCAAGGATATAATTAACCTGTGTATGATAGCAAAGCTGGAAAATTATTGCCAGGTCACTTGATATATTTTGCCAGAAAGTGTTGATATATCCAACATATGTAGATGTTGGGGAAGGCTGGATCTACAAACCCAGAAGTTAAACTAATGTGGGGATTCACCTCAAAATTATGGGTCAAAAGCAAGATGGTATCTAAGAGGGATTTTATTCTGGGCCAATATATTTAGGAGAACAATTAGCTTTAGACTTTCCTAGTTGTTTGAGCATGTTTAGCAAGTGGTAGGGGCATAGAGTTCTGGTACTCTTTAAGATATGAGATATTGCTAACTACTTTCCAGGATTATGAGACAAGGTAGAGGTGAAAACTATTTCTGTATGAGCTGGCCCAGACTGTTTCATGACCAATAGTAAATGGGCTTCCACTCTACTGTGAGTATTGTAAAGCCAGAACACAAAAAATTCTTACAGAGAATATTCTAGGAAACATGAACTCAAATTAAGAACTACAAAATACATGAGGAAATAAACCACCATAACCAAGAACCAGCAGAAACAACAACCTGCAAAACTGGATTTGCAAAGATTGCAGAGGTTGAATATTGGAAATATCTGAGACCAGAATATATAATTAATATGTATAACATATTTAAGGCAATAAAAAAGAGAATAAAAAATGTAAGTGGGGCCAAGGGGCTTACAAAATGACCAAACTGATTTTAAAAGTGATATTTATAAATATAAATAAATGATTGAAATTAAAAAGTCCATAGGTAAATTAAATGCAGTTAGACCTAGCTGAAAGAAGACTTGTGTTTTGGAAGCTAGAGCTGAAGAAATTGACCAGTATAAATTAAGGAATAAACAAGATAGAAAATATGAAAAAAGGGATTGTAGTAAAGACACTTAACTATATTCAATTCAGAGTTTCAGAAGAAGGTAATAGAGAGAATTGAGGAAAGGCAATATTCAAGAAGATACTGAACATTTTTGAAAATTAATGAAAGAAAATACTCAAATTAAGCAAACCCCAAGAAATTCCAAACCAAATAAATAAAAAGTGTTTTTCTTTAAACATGTTAATGTGAAGGGACAGATGATTTTGTAAAGGAATTCAGAAAAAAAATTATACCACAAATTAGACCCAGAGATAACTTCTCATCAGCATCAATGGAAGCTAGAAAACAGTGGAATAATATCTTCAAGTGCTGACAGAAAACAGCTATCAACTTAGAATTGTATGCTCACAGAAACTCTTTTTAAAAATGAGTGCAAAATAAATTTTTAAAGAAATAAAACCCAAGAATGTTCATTAAAAGTTCTCTATATAGTCCACAGATAACATGTAATATCAAATTTATAGGATCATTTGCAAATCATCCTTATTGAACATATATTACTTCTACAATCAGAAAACAAAACTGTAAAATATATTTAACAAAACTATCATGGATGGGTATAAAACTGTGGGTAAATAATGTAGAATAGTAAGACAAAAGATACTTTTACATTTTAAATTTCTATTGTCATTGCCTAGCATGGGGATATTTCCTCAGGATAGATGGTCAACAAATAATTGTTCATTGACTGAATATTTGACTGAATATTTTTCCATCCATTTGACTCCTCCCATTTGGGCATCCATTTAAGAATATCATTTCCTAAAGCTAGTAAACATATCAGGGTTCTGTGGCTTATTTACTAGTAGCTAAATTGGCTTAACTAGATTGGAGAATTGGCTTCACTATGTAGGGCTGTTCTAAATACGCCTGGTATTGGTTTACCTTGTAAGATCATTGAAAGCAGTGGGGAAAGGAGAGACTTCAAATCCCACCCCAAAGATGACAACTCATTTCCAATTCCCCAAAGGTCTATAAACATCCATGACAGTATAGTATCTAAGGTACTGCTTTGCTGGGGAAACAAAGATAATTTTTAACTACATTTGGACATAAGCTCAAACAAGGGTTTGACAACAATGGATAGTGTGGTGGAAAGAACACTGCCTGGTAATCAGAAGAACCCAGTTCTAGCTTTACCTGTTGATAGCTCTGAGTGGATCATGCTGACATTGAGTCTTAATTTTCCATCTGTTGACTATGGATCTTGAACTGGGTGGTCTCAAGGGGGCCTGACACTGCTATCATTCTGTAATATCCTACTACAGGACTGACTTTGGTCATCATCCTGTCATTCCTATTAAGAAAAGGGTTATAGCAATATCTTTTAGCTGTGTCTTCATAAATAGTATCATTGGGGCCAACTTACCCTTTACACACAATAGGCACTAGGGCCCACAATGCTCGAGATCCATGGAAATGGGAAATATTTTTAAAAAATTTTTAATGTGCTGGGACCAGGGATTGAACCTGGGACCTCCCAAGTGGGAAGCTGGTGCTCAACTGCTTGAGTCACATCTGCTCCCTAATTTTAATTTCTTTTTAAAAATGAACATAGTAATAATGAAAACACAACAATGAGTCCAGCCTTGATTATATTTATCTTTACACCAAGTCAGTCATAAGATATAACTTTTAATATTCTTTATGGAAGAAGGGCTTCATGCGTCACAATACACTGCACTCTAGGTCCTGAGGTACAGGAATTTATAACACTGCAGATTAGATAAAAGCTAGGAGAGAGTATAATAATCTTTGCGTTCTGGATTTTTTTTTTAAAGATTTGTTTTTTTCTTCATTTATTTCTCTCTCCTTCCCACCCTCCCCCAGTTGTCTGCTCTTTGTGTCCATTCACTGTGTGTTCTTCTGTGTCCGCTTATATTCTTGTCAGCAGCACCAGGAATCTGTGTCTCTTTTTGTTGCATCATCCTGCTGCGTCAGCTCTGTGTGTGTGTGGTGCCACTCCTGTAGGCTGCACTTTTTTCTTATGGGGCAGCTCTCCTTACAGGGTGCACTCCTTGCACGTGGGGCTCCCCTACACGAGAGACACCCCTGCATGGCATGGCACTCTTTGCACGCATCAGCACTGCGTGTGGGCCAGCTCCACACGGGTCAAGGAGGCCCTGGATTTGAACCCTGGACCTCCCATGTGGTAGGTGGATGCTCTATCCATTGAGCTGAATCCACTTCCCTGCATTCTGGATTTAATAGTTGGCACTTGGGAAGTGGATGTGGCTCAAAGAGTTGAGTGCCTGGTCACAGGTTTGATCCCTGGTGCCTCCTAAAACAATAAAACAAAGAGCAAGCAAACAAATAAAAAAACCAAATCAGAGGAACCAATTTGGCTCTGTGGTTGAGCACCAGCTTCCCATATACAAGGTCCCGGGTTCAATCCCTGGCCCCCGTACCTAAAAAAAAATGTTGGTACTTGGTGGTGGCATTTAGAAAGAAAGTAACATTTTGAGAATTAAACTAGTAAAATCAACATAATGAAGAAGATCAATAATTTGCAAAAACTGCCTTAAAATACAGGATGCCTCCCTGGTTGAAGCCAGGAAGAGCAAGATTGGTAAGTTTGTGATAGTAGTTATAATAATTATTGAGAATTTATGACATGCCAAATGCTGTACTAAGTGTGTTATATGCATTATCTCAATTATTATTAATAATAATCCCATTTTATAGAGGAGGATACTGAGGTTTATAGAGATTAGATCAGCCTGCTGAATGTTGCTTGTTTAGTTAGTGTCAGAAACTGGACTGGAACATAAAGTTTAACTTGGGAGAATGCAATAAGGCTTCCACCAGAAGCTTCCACCTTGGGAGGAACACTAAAGCCTCCGTGGTGTTTGCAGGGCTGAACCAAGGTAGAGTGAGTCTGCATGGAGCATTAGAAAAAAGAGCAGAAACAAGGTGACTCCAGAGGGATTAAACCTAAATATGAAAGGTAAAACTCCCAGGCCAGTAGAAGAAAAGGTCGTTTATTTCATGGCCAAGTATTAGATGAAAGCATCATAAACACGACACAAACTGGTGGAACTCTGTAACTCTGAAACCAGCATGATTTCCTGGTAAAAAGTTGTTGTCTTTTGCAAGGAACTCATGGAAGTTTTTAAAAATTAATAACAGGATGATACAGTTATTGAAATGCAAGTAGGAAAGATTGTGCATTCAAAAAGTCTAAGCTTTCGATGACTGCTTTTCAAGAGAATGAGCAAATACTGAAATTAGTTAAAAAGTGACAGAGGGAAGTGATGTGGCTCCAGTGATTGGGCTTCTGCCTACTATTTGAGAGGATCCAGGTTCGGTCCCTGGGGTCTCTTGGTAAAAAGCATGCCATGCAGTGAGCCCATGCTCATGAGGTGAGCTGAGTGCCTTAGTGAGTGCCCACATGGCAAGCCAGTGCCCGCACAAGTGGGTCACGCAGCAGATGATGATGCAACAACAACAAAAAAGAGAGACAAAGGGGAGAGTCAAGGTTAGGCACAACAGAAACCAGGAACTGAGGTGGCGAAGTGACAGGGAACCTCTCTCCATATCAGAGGTCTCCAGGACTAAATCCCAGTGAATCCTAGAGGAGAAAAATGAGAAGAGAAGACAAAAAGAGAAATAGATACAGAAGATCACACAGTGAATGGACACAGACAGCAAAAGCAGCAGGGCAGGGCGGTGGGGAAAGGAGAGGGGGGAAAAGTGACCATTCCAACACTGATAGGAATTGCAAAAGAGAGGATCAGCAGATGATGAACTATTTGGACTGAAGTCAAGGAAACAAAATTCCTTTAGCCATGCCATGCTAAGGGCCTTTAGGAATTCTTAGTGAGATGAGATTTGGGAGTTTTTTTTATCACTCCGCATAGTGCCTATAGTTTGTAGTAAATAACTATGCTTGAGTTAATTTAGATCAATTTGCTTCTAATTTTTGCTCTGTGAGTTCTCTATTAAGTGATTCTCAATCACTACGTTTTATGATCTTTATTAAAGGTTTAATTAATGAGCTTCTCTTATATTAATAAGTGTCTATATCAGATTGATCCCAGCTGGTGATTGGTTATCTTTAAGATTATAGTAATCTGGGTGAACAAAACAGGTTAGAAGCTCAATTCACAGAATGCCAATTTAGCTAGGTTTATTCTGTTTTGGGAGTGTGATACATATTACTAAAGAACTTAAGAGTAGTTTTCAATATCAGCCATAGAAGGAAGACATGTGATCTGGCAAATGTTAATATTTTGGTCACTAGATGAAGAATCTCTATGGCTGGGAGAAAGGGGTGAAATAATTGTATCTGATCCTCTTCTGTAGTCATGGGAGAAAGCTAGGGAGAAGGGAGCCGTGCTGTGGATGGACGCATTTTTCTGGTGATCAGTGAGGGAAAGCTTAAGAAGACACCACAGAGAAGTAGGGTGCGAACACATTCAACAGTTTGAAGTCAGGATTATTAGTTGTCACAGAATAAAGATAAAAATATTATGATAGGAGGAATATGAATTGCTCTCATGGGTCAGATGGAGATTTCAATGTTGGGGAAAAAAACAAAACTATATCTCATGGTGGGTGTGTGTTTGATTTGAGATATTTTAGGTGACAATGAGCCCCAAGCTGGATTGGAAGGCACTGCTGGTGCTCTTCCCGTCTGTATCATGGAACCAGAGTTCAGTTTTCCATTTCAGCTCCCACTTTTCCCCACTGAGATCAGTGGATCCAGAGAGCAGCTTACTCACTTGTCCTCTGTAGTACAAGGAGAAACCTGGAGAAGGAGCCAAGCCCGATACCATAAAATGGGAAATTTACAAGACATCACAATGGATCATTTCTTTAATGAGGGGCAGTGCCTCAGTTTCCTCACCTGTAAAAGAACGATAATAAAAGCACTCACCCCAGAGGGTTGTTGTCAGTTGAGATATGTATATAATGCACTGGGGACAAAGCCTGGTACCTTATAGCTGCTCAATAAGGGTTGGCTATTGCTATTATGCACAGGACATTTTACAGATGAAGAAACTGAGGCTTCAGGAGAGGCTGCTTAACTGTCTGGGATTATATTGTTGGTAATTGGCCCAACAGGGCTCAAACCCAGGTCTGGTTTGCCCCCAAATCCACATACTCAACACTATGTCACATTCTCTGGTGAAATAAGGAATTCCTCATTTGTGGGACGGCACTGAGACTTCTGTGATTTAATCTTTGAACCCCACCTTCCATTGTTCCAGTTCCGTGCGCACCAAGCCATCTTCTGGTGCCATCCCAGGATCCTGCTATCAGAGGGAATGCTCTAGGGGGCAGAAATGTATTGGAAAGGAATATTCCTGACCATGGATTAATAAATGGACATTGTGGCTAACATAAAGAGTTTTGTTGTTGTTGTTGTTGTTACTGTTGCCTTATTTTTTGTTTGTGTTTTGGATCGCTCAAGCCTGATATCTTTGAGAGCACAGACAAAATTTAGTGTCTGGCTCAAGGAATCATCACACTATGCATCCTCCTGATCAATTGTTTGGTCAGTCTTTCTGCCTCTTCTCTCTCAACCTGTCTCAGGTATCATAGAATTCTTCTGACAAGGTCCAAATTTATTTTACTTTCTATGTCATTCCATGACTGTAATATGAGTCAGTATTAATAACCCTCTTGACACTGAAACAATTCTCTATCTCAACAGCTATCCTTTTCACTCCAATAAAGAGTTTGAAATCTGGTCATTATTCTTGATTTCTCGTAATTTAACACTTCTCTTTATTATTCATAGGAAATCAGGCACTTTCTTCTGAGCAAAGGAGAAGTGGAAGTAAGGGAAGGCCTCCATAGAAATCCTCCAAATTTTGGTGAGGAAATACTGGTGTTGGGTTAAATTATGTGATTTATTATCTTACTTTGTGGGAATACTGGGAATTGCTACCTTTACTTTGTAGCATTAAGATAACTGCTTTTTTTTTTTTGCACACTTAAGTTCAGGCCTCACCTGGGGTGTGTTGGTAAAAGGAAAACAGCAGGCCTCACTCAGGGTAGAGGATGCTCTCTATCTTGGATTATCCCATCTCTTGGGGTTCAATGCCTTTTTTTTTTTTCAGATTGATTTTATTTATTTTTCCCCCTTCCACTCCTCCCACCCTGCCACCCTGCTGTTTTGGCTGTTTGTGTTGTCTTCTTTTCTCATTTTCTCTCCTCTAGGATTTACTGGGATTTGATCCTGGAGACCTTTGATTGGGAGAGAGGTTCCCTGTCAATTCCACCACCTCAGTTCCTGGTTTTTATGGCACTTCACCTTGACTCTCCCTTGTCTCTCTCTTGATGCATCATCATCTTGCTGCAAGACTCACTTGCGTGGGGCACTGGCTCATCATGCAGACACCTGTGCAGGCTCTGGCTTGCCACACAAGCACGCTTTCTCCTCTTCTTTTTCACCAGGAGGCCCCAGGGATTGAACCCAGGTCCTCCTTTATGGTAGGCGGAAGCTCTATTAGTTGAGCCACATCTACTTCCCCAATGCCTTCTTTCAAAGAAAGTTTTCTTTTCTTTTTTGGGGTGAGGGGAAATTCTCTTTGCCAGTTGGTTCCAGCACTGTGCCTAATAATGGTAGATCCTACAAAATGTTTGTGGAATTAACAAAATCACTTTGAAGATAGAGGAAGGGAAAAAATGCTCACCAAACCTATTATCAAAGATGACTCCATGAAGTTGTGTCCAATAGAAATGTATTCGAAAGTCAAATATTTTTAACCAAATAAATGGGGAATTATTTTCACCTTACAAAGTTAATTGGTCACTAGAAGATTCCTTTAAGGACTGAACATTGGTTCATCTGAAATGAACAGGAAAAATATTCATCAGCACAAGTTTTGATAACTCCTCTTCCCTGTGCCCTGTATCCTTACATTCCAGCTACATAAGGTGGTTTCTCATTACTAAATTTGCCACCCAGTTTGTGCCTCTATGCCATTACACATGGCTCCCCAAACAGTATCCATTTCCAAGCACCATTACTCACATGGCTCCTTCTATTAATCAGATTTGTCTTTCCACCGCTTTTGTTTATGTTAATTGGGAGCACATTTTCTACTCTGAATTGTAAGCTCCATGAGAAAAGGGACCATAACCAGACTGTTTGTACCTCCCTGGGCTATGTGCCTAATAACTTGTCTTGCGTAGAGTATGCTCAACACTCTTCCCCTAGCTAGCCCTTACAGCACATGAATGTTTGCTTCAGACTGCTTTAGGATGGGATTTCTTCAAGGCTGTGCTTTACCTTAAAAATTCATGTGAATTTTTTGCATTCAGTTCTATCATTTGGTATAGTAATTTTAATATAAAAATGTTTAACTTGACTCCAGAGTAAAATTGATACTTCAGAAATGGTCCCATTGTTTACACTTTTGCCGCTTAGACCTTCTAGCACATGACCCTGGGGATATATGTTTCTCAGTTAAAAAGAGTACAAGTAGAAGCTTTAAGATGTTTATTGCACTGAATTAAGTGTAATGTTCGAAGTAAAGTACTTCTTTACCGAATGCCAAATAATTGAGAAAATAAAGTCAAGATAGATAGAGGCAACCTGTCCTTAAGAAGCTTAGAACAACCTGTCAGAGAATTTTTAAAAATAACATAAGGCTCCGAAATGCATTGTACTCACATTTACTGGTATTGTCCCTTGTCACCCCTGCCCCCAAAGATGCTCACTCACATCAGCTTGTAAAGTGGTTAATATGCTTGCAGCCCAGTTGCTCTGAAAGCCCAAAAATGGAGAATTTCACAAAAGGAAAAGTGGCCCTCTGATTTCCATTTTGGTAGATATTGTCATCTCTGAGCCTCTGGACCCAAGTTTATTTTCAAGGTTGTGTTAGAATAAAAACCAAAAGGACTTTTATGAGTAACTCATGCCTCGTATTATTGAGCTTATTTAGCTACTGAGGAGGTAAAATTCAGTGTTAAAGAACATGTCTAATAGCAATTTCTAAAATGGTCTGGGACAATACAAGATTAATTTTAAAAAAACATAAGGAAATAAAGAAATTACTGCATTATTTAAATAATTAAAACTATTTAAATAAAACACCCCTTACCTTTACCCTTCATGAAAATTGATACAACTACTGAAGTATTATATTTGAAGAAATCATTTCCTGAAAAGATTCCTGTGGGTCAAAAGATTCTAAATGCCCCTTGAGTAAATCTCTCTGTGATAATATAAGAATAATGAAATGCAGTGTAATAGAGCTCTCTCTGGACTCCATGTGGGGAAATGTGTTCACGCAAGAACCAGATGCTCTTCATTATAACATCCAACCACAATCAAATCTATAATGGTAAAGTACATTTTTAACCAAATGAGGTTACCAGAGCACAGAAGATGTGACCTCTTCCCTTTACACCCTCTAAATATCCTAGCAAGATTCTTATTAATATCTGTTGAATGCAGAAGGAAACAGAGCCTCAGAACAATTACATGATGGGATTTTCTTTATCCTATCCATTCTGCCTCTGTAGTAGCTCTTTCCATCATTTTATAATGTAATCTGGTATTCTTGGGCCAAGTGTGAGAAGAGTGATTTTATATTTTTCTTTTCTCTTCTTGAATATTTGCTTATATTTCTCTTTCCTAGCTTACAAAACCAGAAAAGAAACATGATTTTCTCTAGTGTGGCTTTGACGATGTAATGGAATACCTGGCATCCATCCGTGTCTCCTTTCTTTAACTCTAAGATGTGGCTGCACTGTTCCTTGAATCGGGACTCTGTCATTTTTGGCTTGGCGGTCTTTCTAGTGCTTTCCTTATCCCAAGTATTTTCTGTTGCACTTGGCAGATATTTTATAAATGTGGTAAAATCACTGAACTGAGGAGGATCTGCTTGCTTGCAGCTCCCTTAAGGCCAACAGCATCCAGAGAAGCAACTCGTCATGAATCAGATGATTATTTCAGTCACATTGTGATGGTGCACTTAGGTTTAATCACCTTCACCACAGAAGTAATTCACAGTGGATCCCTTTTGTTTTACTTATGAACAAATATACATTGGCTCATTTAGCCCCCACCCTTTGTTTTTGGCTGCCATATTAAACATTGATTTTATTTTCTCAAGTCACAAAGGATGAAATCAATATCTAACATGACAAATATATTTGCTGATACATTTTCATTCAGATCCCTGGCAAATTTTAAGCACTTCACATTGCATTTATTTTAAGGACTAGGTTTGTGGGCTAACAAATTTAAATGTCAGTAAAGGTAGGCTCTAATTGCACATGAAACTGGTTTAAATCTTAAAGTGAGAGTAGTTATTATTAAATCCCATACATAGAGGTGTTGCATTATTTTATTATGATTCACTCACTGAATCATTAGTTAATTTGTTCATTTTTATTTGACATCTATTCATGGAACATTTATTGTTTTTCAGAGACCTTAAAAAGGCTGGGTATTGACCACAAAAGTGTTTTAAAATGGTAAGACTCCATAAAAAGATTACATCTGAAAATACTTTTTTGTTTCCTTCCTTCATTCACAAAAGGTTAGGTACTCACTGTATGTGGCTCAAGCTCTGTGTTAAGAACTGTGGATTCACCAACGAATAGGAACTGGCCTCCACTTTCTAGGAGCTCATGGTTTAATGAGAAAAAAGAGAACTGGTAAAGGTATCATAGATGGAGATGCCTCATCCACGGTAACCTCATGGCTGGTATCCTGCTGCATGGGCTCCATTGCCAGGGCAGAGAGGGCAGAAACCAGAAAGAAGAGAAATGCTGGCCCTGAAGTGGCTGGGGGGGGGAGGGAGGGGCGGGGTTGGTGAGGGAAGGGGAGGTGTTTGGGAATGTTGGAAAATTATAGTGCCTGAAACAGGAATAATAAGAAAAGGGAACTGAAAAATTTGAGAAGGAGCCACAATATAAAAGGCCACCTGGGGCATACAGTGCTTAGACTTCATTCTTCAGTCACAGGAAATCTCTGGAGATATTTATATGAAAGAACTTCATGACTGAATCAATGTTTCCACTCCATACCATAGTTTACTGTATTACTTAATGATGTTTATTTTACGGTACAGTTAATAATAGGAATGACAGGTTGAGGGTGGTTCAATAAAACTCCTTGATTTCCAAAGCTCTTCTATTGGTCTTGAACTTTATCACGCACATTACTAGAACTTTGAGAATGTCTCAAGTACTGTTTCAGGTACAGAAGACATGGTTCCAACTGCCATCCAATGACTTTGTGATCTTGAATAAGCCATTAAGATATGGTCTCCTTATCTATGAAATGGAGGTAATGATACTGTATTCTCAAGCTATTGCATAAGATTGTGTTGAGAATCAAGTTAAATGTATATGAATTGATTTTAAAACAGTTGAGCATGGCACCTGAGGAAGATATTATCAATATTATTATTATTATTATTTAAGAAGCTGAAGTAAACTGGAATTACCTGGCAGTTAGTCATCAGGAGCAACCTTCTTCCTTGAACTACCAAGCATGTAATAATAATTTACAAACCAATAGCAGAAATTTCTTTATTTAAACACCAGTTCTTTGAGAATTGACAAAAAAAGCATCTAGGTGAATTGGATGAAAACAAGTTGAAAATAAATGAGCTCATAAACCCTGATTTTAATATTGTTCCTAGACTTGTGCAGTGTGTTAGCTATACAACCATACAAAGTGTCTTTGCCAATATAGAAGAGTAAGGAGTCAATAGTGAAAGAGCAGTATATGAAGAGAATCAGGCTGAAAATTTTCTAGAATTGAATGACTGATTGTATGCTGAGAACTGAGCAAACAGGCACTGGTCAAGACAGTTATACTCTAGGTGCTTCCATTTCCTTAGCTAACACATGGAAATTCAACAAACTTGCTTAATAGGGTTGTTGCAAAGCATAAGAGAGTTAGTATTTGTAAAGTGCTTAGCATACTGGTACAAATTAGGCACTCAAAAATGTTAACTGTTATTACAAGGAAATGACAATTAGACTGACAGTATATTTGACACTGGCAACAATGAATGACACAGAGCAATACACTGATATCTTTAAAGTGCTGAAGGGAAAATAACTATCAGCCTAGAATTTTATTATACCCATATAAACTATTATTCAAGATTGAGATGAAAATAAAGATATTTTCAGGCCAAAGCCAAAAAAAGAAGTTTACAATCCATAGATCTTCACTAAAGAATTATTAAAGGTACTGAGTAAAAAGAAAAGAATTCATAAGGAAGGACTAAGATACAAGAAACAATGCTCAACAGAAATAGGGATAAAAATTACCTTTAATTAACTATTGAATTACAATATCCACTTTTTTTGTACGTGTTGAAAAATTAAAAACTGAAACTAGATGAAAAATAACAAGAGACCAGGAGTGTTCAATAAATAGCTAAACCATACTAAGGTCTCTGTCCTATATAGGAAGAAAACAGAAATAATGAAAAACAATCTTAAACATTGTTGGACAAATATATTGTTAAGTATCTGTATTTTAAAATTAAGGGTAACTTGTAATACATGAGATATGATAAATAGCCTTCAAATGGCAGAGGAAGAGAAAATAGAGGGGGAAGGCTAAAGAAAATGTAAGTAAGAATAAACATAAAATACAAAACACAGTAGTAGGAAAAAAGATATCTTTACTTGGAATAGTAAAAATCAGGAGACAACATAACCATTACCAAAAGGAGAATGGATAAATAAACATTTGTACAATTGTTCAATGATAAACAATTGAGCTGATTATGTGAATGAACTGGAGCAGCAAATATTAAGGGGCTAAGTTGAAGAAAAAAGCAAGTTACGAGGTATATACTTAATATGATAGAATAGAAATTTCTAAAGTATAAAAATATGAGGAGGAGGTGGGAAGTGAGGAATAAAATTTGGCCCAAATCCAACAAATTTGTCTAAAGTTAATATTTTCATGTACTGGTAAATTTTTTTTTGTCTTTACTTATTTTTTAAATGTTACATTAAAAAAATATGAGGTCACCGTATACCTCCCACCCCCCTCACCCCACTCTTCCCCCATAACAACAACCATGTACTGGTAAATTTTATTTGCCATAATTTTTCAACTGATTTGGTTCTTTTTATGAAACTTGAGATTTGTTTGCAATTTTTCAGGAGCTTGTTTGACATTCTTATTTGCTTTTCAATTTTTTTTTTTTAAATTTCAAATTCTTTTCAGCCAAGTAGGTCTGTTCTGTTCTGCATATTGAGAGGTTTTTATTTCCCTTCTCCTAGTGCTCTTATACAAAGAAAAAGAAAATGATTGTATTTAACATATAATACAATGTTACAATCCAATCATTTTTATATATTTTTAAAATTTATTTTTAAAAGATGCTTAGATTACATAAAAAGTTACATTAAAAATAAGGAATTCCCATATGCCTCACTCCCCACACCTCCTCCCACCCTTCCCCACATTAACAACATTGTTCATTAGTGCAGTACATTCGTTGCAATCGATGAACACATTTTGGAGCATTGCCATTAATCATGGATTATAGTTTACATTGTAGTTTACACTCTCTCCCACTCAATTCTGTAGGTTACAGCCAATCATTTTAAGTCTGTCAACTCCTCACAGCCCCAATATGAACTCAGTACTGAGATGCCAACTCAATTATAACCTCAAAATTATTCAGGCATGGGTTGGGCCTTAGCTTAATTCCATTTCATACGTTTGGAAATTATAATTTAATTTGGATGGCCACTAACTGTCCAAAAACATTGGATTAAATTCTCAACTCAGAGATCACTGACTTTTTAAAAACATACCTCTTTAATGTGCTCAATCGTATAACTGGTTAATGATTCCTTGACTCTCCACTTGTGTTTCTTATTTAGCACAGCCTACCTTCAATTATTCTCTTATAAATTCATAGAATCTCTTATGTCTAATAAGCCCATTTAACAAATGAGGAAAGTAAGTTTAGGAGGTTATCTCAATGATCAATGGTTACAAAATCAGTAAATAGTAGTACCAGGACTAAAGTTCAACATTCTTGATTTATACTTTAAACTGTCAGGAATTTGGAATATAAGGCATTGTGTACTTTTTAAAGCTTCCATGAATGTGGATGGTGGAAAATCCAGTGTAGAGACATAGTTTGTCTCTTCTCCTCTGGTGTACACTTTCAGGTCTTGCATGTCAGAAGAAATGTGATATAGAGGGGAAAAATACGTAATAGTTGGTAGTTTTAAGTGAGTATATTTCCTGAAGGAATCCAAAATCCATACAATTTTAATAATCTAACACTTTCACATTGAACCTTCTATTATCTACTAGCCAAACAAAATATAAAACAAAAATAAAGATTTCTCCAGTTATAGGTGCAATTATTAAGCACCAAGTTGAGAGCCCAATCTGAGTGGGGTATAGAAGCAGAAAATGGGACCTCACAAACAGGAAACCTAGTGAAAGAGGACATAAAAATGAGGGTGTCTAAAAAAGGGGAGGAAAAAAGAATATATACCTTAGTGAGTGTAATTTAAGCAGTTTGAGGACTAACCTAAAAAATAATAAGCAATGTGAACTTCTGGTGCTAGCTAAGATGAGGTAAGTCCACTATAGTCTATCACACTGATTGAAAATAAATTCTGGACAGAATACAAAAATAACTACTATATGAGTACACTGAAAAGTGAACAATAGCAGGTATATTAGGGAGGGAAGTAAAACCTAAAGTACAACCCCCATTACTACCATGCTTTTTCTGTATTTCTTTCCCTCCTTTATCTTCCAGCTTGGACCCAAGAGTGAACAAGTCTAGGAACCATGTCGTGGGTGGGCATGAGCAGCAAAAATTCTGTGCTCAACTGAAGCACCAGTGGAAGAAATGGCATGGGCACCTAAACCCCAAAGAAAAATCTCTCTGGCCAGGAGAATCAAGAAAGGGAACTCGTATTCCTTTCTATTCGCCCCAAGGGAAACTCCAGTTGCACAGAACTCTATGACAGAACATGGAGCCAAAACTACAGGGAGCTAAAACTCAGACAAAAGGGAATCTCCTAATTCTCTGTACAAGTCCCAGGCTCACTCCCCAGCTGTGCATGTGTGGAAAAGACCCTTAAGGAGCTTAGCAAAAGATTTGAGGACTAAACTATGATGTAATCTACTGCCCAAGTCCCAGACTAGTCCCTTGGAGGTGCATTCTCATAGACTTTGAAAAATAAACTAACATTGGAACCATTGCCCACAAATGATAAGACAGAGTTTGTAGTTTGTTTGCCTACTAAAACAAACAAATATTGCCTACTAAAACAAACAAATGAACAATATCAACTTTCTTCAGAGGATTTTGACAGGATAGAGTCTCACAATATACTATTCAAAATGTCCAGGATATAATGGAAAATTACTCAACATTCATAAAGCCAAAAATACCTGAATACTTCTCAAGGAAAATGATAGTAACAGAAATAGTGGAGGCTTGGAGTTATGTTCCCCAGAAAAACATATGCTCCTAGTCTTAATCCATTCCTGCAGGGTGTCATCCCATTGTAAATAGGTCCTTTTTATAAGGTTACTTTAATTAAGGTGTGGACCAAGTAAATCAGGATGGGTCTTAATCCTTTTACATGATTACAGAGAAAATCACAGAGAGAAAAGCCACAGAGAATAGCCAGAAGCTGGAAGACAATGGAATCTGGAAGAGAAAGGAAAAGATGCCATCATGTGCATTTGCCATGTGACAGGAAAGCCAAGCTCTAAGGATTGCCAGCAGCTAGGAACACCACAGACTTCTGGGAGAAACATTGCCTTGATGACACCTTGATTTTGGACTTCTCCTAGCCTCAAAACCACGAGCCGATTGTATAGTACTTGTTTTAACAGCTAGGAAACTAAATTAGATACCAATCCCAAGTTGACACATTGTAAGAATTACCAGGCAAATACTCTAAAGTAGCCATTCATATTATAGCCATACACCATGAGGTAAAATTGAACACTTTTGAAATGAATGGAAAAACAAAATTATCAGTAGAGAAATAGAAACAATAAAAAAGAACCAAATGGAAATTTTGGAAATGAAAATAAAATATCTGAAATAAAAAATTCCCTGGATGAGCTTAGTAGCAGAATGGATATGCTAGAAGAAAGACTCAATGAGTTTGAAGACATAATGATAGAAATTATCCTACATGAAGAATTGAGAGAGAAAATAATTGAAAAAAAGAGAACAGACCCTCAGGGATGTGTGGGACACTATCACAAAGGGCAAAATTATTGCCAATGGAGTCCCAGAAGGAGAGGAAAAAATATTTGAAAAAATAATGGCTGGAAACTCCCCAAGTTTGATTAAGACATAAATTTACAGATCCTCAGAAAACCATGCCTAGACACATCATAATCAAACTGCTGAAAACCAAAGATAAAGAAAAAAACCTTGAAAGGAGTCAGAGAAAAATGATATATTACTTATAGAGAAATAAGGATTCAAATAACTGTGTATTAAATATCCTTATCTATTTAGTGAATACTCTAGGGAATAGTAACAGAATACACTTTCTTCTCAAGCACACATGAGACCTTCACCAAGAAAGAACATGCTCTGGGCAAAAAAAGAAAGCCAACAAATTTAAAAGAATGGAAATACAAGTGAAGTGTGTTCTCTGACCATAATGGAATTAAACTAAAAACCAATAACACAAAAATATCAGGATAAGTCCAAAATATTTGGAAATTAAACTACACAGTTCTAAATAATAAAAGGTTGTTGATGTGGGAAGAGTGGGGGAGTGGGGACTGGGGGCATATGGGAACCTCTTATATTTTTTAATGTGGCATTTTGTGTGATCTATGTATCTTTAAAAAAAGATAATATAAAATTTTTTTAAATATTTAAAAAATCTCATAGCCCATTTAAAAAATAAATATAAAAAATACAAAACAAATATAAAAACAAAGAAACAAACAAAGAAATTCTTCACCTTTCAATGAAAATGCTCTAATAATGATGGACATGAATGCACAACTATGTGATCATACCAAATACCACTCACTGTACATTTCAGGTAAATTTTAAGCTTTTTAAATCTGTATCAATAAAGTTGATATGTTTAAAAAATAATAATACGTGAGTCAAAGAAGAAGTCTCAAAGGAAGTGAGATCATATTTTTAACTGAATCAAAATGAAAATGCAACATATCAAAATTTGTGGACTACAATTAAAGCATGCTTTGAGAGATGTTTTTAACATTAAACATCAGAAAAGAAAAAGCTCTCAAATCAATTCTCTATATTTCTACCTGAAGAAACTAGAAAAATAAGAGCAAATTAAGTGTTAAGCAAGGAGAAGGAAGTAATGATAGGAATAGAAATCAATGAAATTGAAAAGAAAAACAATGGGTAAAATCTATGCAATCAAAGGCTGCTTCCTGAAAAGATAAACCTCTAGTCAGTGATCAAGAAAAAAAGAGAAGATACAGATTATCAAGATAAGAAATGAAAGAGGAGCTATCACTACAGATTCTAGAGACAATAAAAAGATAAGAGAATACTACTAGAAATCTATTCCTGTAAGTTCTACAACTTAGATGAAGTGGACCAATTCCTTGAAAGACACAATTTAAGAAAACTCATTTAGGAAGAAATAAATATTCAGGATAGTCTTACATCTTTTTAAAAATTGAATTTGTAGTTGCAAATATTCCAATAAAGAAAATTCCAGGCCTAAATGCTTTCATTGAAGAATTCTACCAAATATTAAGGAAATTTTACCAATATTACACAATCTATTCCAGAGAAACAGAAGAAAAAGAAACACTTCCCAACTTATTTTATGAGACTAGCACTATCCTGATACCAAAACCAGATATTACAAGAAAAGAAAACTATAGTGAAAACATCTCATGAACAAAGAATAAAAAATCATTAACAAAATATTAGCAACTATAATCCAGCAATGTATAAAAGGATAATACACCATGGAAAAAATTGTTCAATGTCAGAAAATCAATTAATATAATACATCATCTTAATAGACTAAAGGAAAAAACATAATCTTCTCAAATGATGCTGAAAAAGCATTTGAAAAAAGTGTCACATCTATTCAAAATAGTCTTATAACACAATACTGAGAGACTAGATGCATTCCCCTTAAGATTGAGAACAAAGGAAGGAAGTTCTCTCTCACCATTCTTATTTAACATCATATGGGAAGTGTTAAACAGTGTGATAAGGCAAGAAAAAGAAATAAAAGGCATAGAGATTATTCACAGGCAGCATGATAACAGTAACAGCAGGAGACAAAAGAAGACAGATTGTCCTGTGGCAGAGGCAAACACTGAGTTATAGATTGCTGGCCAGGTACCACCAGTGTGCTACGGACCTCAGAGAAAGAATGGCATACTGAAATCTTGATTTTGGACTTCCAGCCTCCTAAATCATGAGGCAATAAATACCTGTTGTTTAAGCAACTAGTCTATGGTACTTGTTACAGCAGCCCTGCCTAACTAAGACAAACACCAAAAGCATGATTTATAAAAGAAAAACAAAGATAAATCAAATTTCATGAAAATGAAAATACTTTTCCTCTGTGAAAGACAATGTTCAAAAAATGAAAGACAAACCAAAGACAGACAAATATTTACAAATTACATCTAACAAAGAACTTGTTTCCAGAATATGTAAAAAAAAATCAAAATTCAACAAAAGAAAGCAAATAATCCAATAAAAAATAAAAAACAGCCAAAAGATTTTGACAGACATGTCATCGAAGTAGATGGATGGCAAATAAGTACCTGAAAAGATGCTCACCATTATCATTTATTAGAAAAATGCAATTAAAAATACAGTGAGATACCTTTATACTCCTATTAGAATGACATTTTAAAAAATAGACAATATCAAGTGTTAGCAAAGATAAGGAGCAAATGGAATTGTCATATATGGCCAATGGGCATCCAAAATGGTAGTCCCTCTAGTTTGGCAGACTCTAATTAAAACTGAATAAGCAACAACCACATAATCTAGCATTTCCACACCTGAGTATTTTAGTCAACAGACGTGAAAATTAAGTTCACACAAAGTTCTATACACAAATGTTGATAGCAGTTTTATTCATAATAACTAAAACTGGAAACCACCCAAATGTCTTTCAACTTTTGAATGGATAAATATACTGTGGTGCAATGTAATACTACTCAGCAAGCAAAAGGAATGGTCTAATATTAAAGGCAACAACATGGATGAACCTCAACTAAATTATGCTAAGTCAGGGATCAGCCAACTATGGTATTCAGGTCAAATCTGGCAACATCTATTAATTTACGCATTGTCCATGGCTGCTTTTGTGTTAGAATGGCAAAAGGCAACAGAAACTATATGGCCCGCAAAGCTGAAAATATTTACTATCTGCCCTTTACCTAAAAAGTTTGCTGATCCCTGTGTTAAGTAAAGGAAGCCAGACCACAAAAGGCTACATACTGTATGAATTCATTTATATGACATTCTGGAAAATGAAAAACTATAGGGATGGAGAACAGAACGCTGGTTGCCAGGGGTTGGGCTTCAGGTAAGGGTGGTCTACTAAGGGGCAGCACAAGGACATTTTTTGAGTGCAGTAAAACTGTACTCTATCTTGATCATGGTGGTCATTACATGATTCCATTAGTTCATTAAAGTCAATAGAACTGATGCAACTCCACATCCTCCCTTACAGTATATTTTCCTATATATAAATTAAAATTTAAATTTAAAAACAAGGCAAAATTATGTGATGTAAAAATGGCACGTGTATTAGTCTGTATTTTCTTGGCTGCAAATGGCAGAAACTCAAATGATTTTAAGCAGGGGAAAAAAGAGAAATGAGTCATTGCTCTTGTTGGAAGAGAAACTGGTGGATGACAAATCTAAGGGAAGAGCTGCAGGAAGAAGGGCTGAGGGATGGGCCCTGGAGATCAGTGTTATGTAGATTTTTCCTTGCCATCTGCCCCTCATGTCCCTGGTTGCTCCCTTCTACTGCCCAGAGGTCTCCTTGTGGCAGGGAACTTGTCCCCTGGCAATCCCATTGTAGTAACCCAAGTAGGAAAAGAACATTTTTTCCTTCTAAGTGTTCATTTATCAACTCCAGGGAAGGAATATGATTAGCCCTGCTCAATCACATACCTACACCTGGGATTAATCACTGTTGCCGAAAGGGATAAAGCACTAGGATTCATTCGACCAGGGTCCGATTTGAAATGGAAAGGATGGGGAAGGTGATTGGGCAGACAAAAAACAAAAAAACAAAAAAACAACAAAAAACAAAAAAAACCTGTTGCAGACAGCCAACTTTATTAACCATAAATGAAATGAATAAAATACATACAATTTGTATTTTATTTCTAATCCAGACCATTTGTTTCACAGTTTTTAAACTTTTTCCCTCACTCCAGGTGTATTAGTCAGGGTTCTCCAGAGAAACAACACCAACAGGATATATAGGATTTCTTTTAAGGAATTGGCTCACACAATTGTGGAAGCTGGCAAGTCTGAATTCCATAGGGCAGGTGGCTGTTTGGAAATTCTGGTAAAGGTGATATTGAAGTCTTGAGTTCAAATTCCTTAGGGGAAGATGAAAAGCTGCAAATTCCAGTGAAGTTGGATTTTGAAATCTTGAAGGAGAAATTCTTCTGGTCCCTGGAACTCTAAGATGATGCTTTTGAGAACTCCAACTGGTTGGATGAGATTTACTCACATTATGGAAAGTAATCTCTCCTTTACTTAAAGTACCCAAGTGGTCTCTGACTTGTAGAACAGAGAGCCACTTGCAATTAAGTGTGAAAATATTTGTTTCAGGTCCCAGCATATTTCACTAAAGTATTGACATTTCAAAGAACAATAAAAGAGAAATAGCCTAACTGTGTGTAGCCTAAATTAAAAGACTTTTTTATGTAGATCAAGACATACTCTAACACTTTTATGATTAAGCTTTTTACTTTGAGGTATCAGTCATTACACACCTTTTTAAAATCACTTTTAGATAGCCTATCTTATGAAAAGATAAAATATATGTAATTTTAAAGATTTTCTGAGGAAGACATCAATCATGATGATTGAACTTAGCTTACTAATTTTCCTGGTTCTGTGTCAGTGAACTAGAACCAATATTCTCTTTTAATGAAGAATAGATAAACACAACCTTAATTTTCTTTTTTTTTAATGCTGCGTATGTTATAAGAAATCATTAAACAAAGCACAAATCCACTCCCAAATCAAAAGACTTATAAGCTCCGTTATCTTTTTTTTCTCTCTCTCTCTCTTTCCCTTTCTGTATATAATCTCAAGTGTCCACCTTATGGGTTAGCTCACCCAGAGAAAATAAAATACATGCTGATCTCAAGTCCCTAAATTACCAATTAGAAAAAGAGGGGGGGAAAGGCAAAATAAAAGGCTGGCTTCCATTTGCCCAACATTCTGGCTCATTAACCAGGGAACACAGCACTGGCAGCTCTATTTGTGGGGCTGAATTGATGACTTCTCCCCAGGAGGAAATCACAAAGACAATCTTATTTACCCTCGAAATCCCATACTTCTGGCCTGGGGAAGCAAAAACAAATGAAGAAATTGGAATATGACTTGCCTGAGAGCAAATCTGAATGATTTCAGAGAAGAGTTATATCATATAGTCTCAAGTTTTTAAACCTAATTTAATAAATATAAATCTTTGAAAAATGGCACTGTGTGTAACAGAACCATTTTTTATCTACTTCAATTGGAAATGGAAGCAGTTTCCCATTCCTGGCAAATCCTGTGTTTTTTTTCCTTTTTCCTTTCTCCTCTCAGGATTTTAAAATCCTGTACTATTCTACTTTTTTTTTTTTAAGATTTAAAAAAATTATTTTTTAATTTCTCTCCCCATCTCCCCTCCCCCGCCACCTCACCCTGTTGTCTGCACTCTGTGTTCATTCTGTGTGTTCTCCGCTTGCATTCTTGTCAGCAGCACCGGGAATCGGTGTCTCTTTTTGTTGTGTCATCTTGCTGTGTCAGCTCTCCGTGTGTGCGGCGCCACTCCTGGGTAGGCTGTGCTTTTTTCATGTGGGGCAGCTCTCCTTGCAGGGCACACTACTTGTGCATGGGGCTCCCCTACACAGGGGACATCCCTGTGTGGCACGGCACTTCTTGCATGCATCAGCACTGTGCATGGGCCAGCTCACCACATGGGTCAGGAGGCCCTGGGTTTGAACCCTGGACTCCCATATGGTAGGCAGACATTCTATCAGTTGAGCCAAATCTGCTTCCCTATTCTACTTTAAAACTACAGTTTTAAGTGGTATAGGATGCTTAAAGTTGAGAATTTTTTTAAAAAATTGTTGTTCGGTGAGGTAGGATGAGCCATGTTCCCGACAAAAGTATGTCCAAGTCATGTAGCCCCTGATCCTGTGAAAGTAAATTCATTTGTAAATAGGATCTTGAAAGAGGAGAGCAAATTTAATCAGTTTGGGCCTTAAGCCATTTGACTGGAGTCCTTCTAAGCAGAGGATATTTGGAAACAGGAGAAATCAGAGGAGGAAACAAAAAGATGGTCATGTGACAGAGGCAGTGCTGAAGCCATCACTGGAACACTGCAGGAGGAGGGAGCATGGCCTGATGGTGCCCTGAGGTGGGCTTCTAGCCTCCAAAACTGTGAGACAATAAATTCCCAATGTTTAAGCCAACCCATTCTGTGGTATTCATTGTAGCTGTCAGGACAAACTAAGAGATTAGGGAAAGTCTCAACATTTTTCGATTAAAATGAAATCACTGCTTCCTTTCCAGCAATGCTGATATGGTACAATCAAGTTCAACAGAAAAGTGATTCGATAACTGATTTCTTAGTTGTTCTAAATGTCTTTTGGTTTGTTGGGTTGAGCAAAATCTTTCTGATTTCCCAGAACTGCAGACAAAGGTCAATTCTGAGAACCAAAGGTTCAAAGTGCCTCACATTCTAGTTCAAAGAATGGCTAGGGTTGTGTCTCAGTTTCTTGAGAGACTCCACTGGGGGTAAAACACCCATTTCAACCTCAGTCTTCCTGATTGAAATAAGATGGCCCAGAGGGAAGTGGGAGAAGCTCGGAGGAAGGCAATTTGTTTGGGGGAGGGAAGGCTCAAGCAGTGGCACACCTAGAGGCCACCTACGGTATTTGCACCAGAACAGATCCACCTTCCATTACCCTCTTCCTCTACATGTCAACATTATTTCCAGTAATTATCACAAACTGAAACAAATAGTAGTAATGGGCAGAAATAAATGTTAACAGTGAAAATGTTTTATTGAATTTCATAAATATAACCACTCCAGTAAAAAAAAAAAAAAGTAATAAATAGCGTTAGTTTCTGTTTTCAAGCTCTAATTTTGTCAAAACAGATCTGTGCGTATTCATATTCAATGATTGCATAGCCAGGCCTGTCAGTTGATCTTTCCTCATGGTTGGTTAAGAACACTTTATATTAATTTTAATTTCAAAAGCTCTTTTCATGAGAAGCAATACAGGCACAAATAGTAAGTAAAAGTCTTAATCATCAGGCTAAGTTTGACTGACATTCATAAAATCCCATTTCACAATAAATGTCAGAGTGCTGAAGCATGGCTTTGTGTGTTTGGGATCAATTCTAGCAGCTTTTGAATGTCTCCAATCAAACATTTTCACTAAAATATTGTTACTAGGAAATTCATCATAAATTTGTATTATATTAAATTAAAAAAAAACAACTTTCAAATCTTTTCTTCTTCAAGAATCAGAGATATTATCTGATCCCTTTCTTTAGAATAAATGTCCAGTTCTTGGTATGATCAGTCAACGGGTTCAACAATCAAGCCCTTTTGATATTTCCAAGTAATATAAGGCCAGCATCCTTGTTATTTTTCCTGGTATTCTTCAAAATGGAATATTTTTCTATGTAAATATCCATTTTTATATACTTTGTTGCTTAGTTAGCAGCGTTCTCCACAATTTCTGTGTGCTGATCTTCAAGCAATAACTTTAAAGCTTGCTTTTCACTGTATATTGTTCAAGGCTGATTTTGGCTATTTGCAAATATTTTGGGGTCTGATTAATCTCATCTAAAATGTCACACTGGACAAATAATAAGTCAAAAAAAGAAAAATTGCTTACAACAAAGAGAAATTTTCAGCTAATCTTCTTTGGATTTTGTGGCACTTTGAAGGTTGAAGTTAACTTTTCAAATTTGTTTTGATTGCACGGCTCCATAATGAGCATGCCATTTGTCAGGGAAGGTCTTTTCACTGTTATACATCCAGCAGTGTTTCGCATCAATTAGGTGAAAACTACGAAACTGAATTTTTTCGAGTTCCCAAGTTGCTGCAGAGAAAGCAATACTTCTAACAGATGACATCTGCAAGAGTTCAGAGAACGATTTACAGAGGACATAACATAAAGACTGAGTGTCAGTGTGCCTGACATCATTGAGTTTCTGTCATAGTGGCAGTTTTGTCAAATCACTGACCAAAACAGAGATTTATGTCTATCACCATTCAGTTGCTTCATCATCTTTTCTGTGGGTTTAGCAACAGGTTTCCAGAAAAAGCAAAGATGCCCAAAAATGATTCCATTATTTCAATTTTACGTCTTTATTATGGTCGTTTCTGATCATGAAAGTGTTAGCAAAAAGAATTCCTAAATACTTTGCTTTTTAAATATCTGACGCTACTAAATGGTACCACTGTTTTATTTTCTTGATTTATTCTTTAGCCTTAAAGCCAATAGTTAGCAATTTCAGGAGACTACATTTCAACTTTGAAGATAGTATTCAAATTCAGTAAAATATTGCATGCACAACTAAAATTTGCATCGACCAAACAGAAATATCAAACCTTGCATTTTGCAGTTTCAATTTTTTACGTTTTAAGTGTAAATAAAAACTCCAAGTGATTACACAGAATAACAGAATTGAAGTAATTCAAATTCCATTTCTTTGTCTTTCCAACCATTGTGCTGTTATTATTTAATTTTGAATCCACTGTTTAAATGTACCAATATGCAATAACATAGTGGCTGAAGGCATGAACTGTGTCTAAATTGAAACTTTATAAACTTAATCTTGAAAGGAATGTAAGTAAGTAATGGAGTCCCTGTGTTTTGGAAGCTGATTGATTAATGGGGAGTTCTCTAAATTAACTTCCATAGAGAATAAAGGTAAAGAGTAAAAATGTACTAATTTCAAGCATATTATATATGAACACACACAGAAAAATAATAACCAGAAATTTTTAGAATTTAGATCAATAAAATACAATTTCAGGGAGAAACATTTTATTACTGATCTTGTTTAGGATTGTTCCTACATGGTGGTGATAAAAAACAGACTGCCTTATAGTTGATTTTATTATTTTTTTAAAAATTCTCTATGGATAATGCACTGCCTTATTGCCTGCTCCAAGGTATCCCCTTCAAACACCCTATCTTTGGTACATCCCTGGTCTTGAATGAGTTTCCAGTTAAGAGAATCACTTTTGTTTTCCAAAGAAGTTGTAGGTTTACAGAAAATGCCAAAATGCAGACTTCCTATATACCACCTTATTATTAATATTAACACCTTAAATTAGTGTGGTATATTTGTTGCATTCATGAAAGGGCATTTTTATAATTGTACTATTAACTATAGCTTATTTAGTACAGTCCTATATTTGTTTGTTTTTAAATTTTTATTCTAGTGACATATATAAATAAATGAAAACTTTCCCTTTAACAACATTCAAATATATAATTCAGTGCTGTTAATTACATTCATAATGTTGTGCTACCATCACTACCATCCATTACCAAAACTTTATGATCAACCCAAATAGAAATTCTGTACAATTTAAGCATTAGCTCCCCTTCCCTACCCTCAGGCCCTTGGCAACCCGAATTCTAGATTCTCATTTTGTGAATTTGTTTATACTCATTTCATTTCATTTCAGGGAGATCGCAAATTAGGTCTTTCAGGTTCATACATGCTGTCACATATATCAGAACTTCATTCCTTTTTAGGGCTAAAAAATATTCCATTGTATGTATATACTGCATTTTATTTGTCCATTCAATGGTTGATGGATATTGGGTTGCTTCCATCTTTTGGCAATTGTGAATAATGCTGCTATAAACATTGGTGCACCAATATCTGTTCAAATCCTGGCTTTTGAACCTTGGGGTAAATACCTAGAAGTGGGATTTCCAGGTCATACGATAGTACTATATTTAACTTTTGAGGTCTATGGGCTTTTGCCTAAAGGAGAAATGGCTTTCTTGCTTCATTATTCAGTGATTAGTTGTTGAATTTGCTTACATGCGTTGATGTTTCCAAATAGAAAAAGAAAGATGGCATACTAGTATTATAGGGTGCCTAAGAGTTACCTCCTGAAAGCTCCTTGTTGCTCAAATATGGCCTCTCTCTAAGCCAAACTCAGCATATAAATACATTAACTTCCAGCATGGGACATGACTCCTGGGGATGAGCCTCCCTCGCACCAAGGGATTACTACCAAGTGCAAACTAGCAATGCAACTGGAGGAAGACCTTGACCAAAAGGAGGAAAAGGTAAAGATAAATGAGTTTATAAGGCTAAGAGACTTCACAGTGAGTTAGGAGGTCATTCCAGAGGTTACACTTATGTACATCTCAGCAAGATCTCACTGACTGCCAAAGAAAATACTACTGCAAATAACAGATAGCTCAGGAGTTTGGTGCCTTGACAGTGGGCCCTACTTTGAAATTTATGCTCTCCAGTGTGACAGAGTCAGACTCAGTTATGGTTTCTCCACACATGGCTCTTCTGACCCTTCTATTTGAACCTATAATTAGTACTAGAGTTGACAGGTGTACATCCAAGAGACTTAAATCTTTGGGCTGTCCTTGTATCATCTGGGCCCTGAATCTCAACTGAGTTGCAACACCTACTCTCCAGTTCATTGGACTCACCCAGGACAACTAATGAGATGATGATGGACAATGACCATCCCAAGGAACCAAGAGACTCTGTAACTGCAAACAAGAGAGTCCCATTCATCTGGCCTATGGGATTGAAACCCCTTCTCAGTTAGAGGTAGAGTGGGTATCACAATCCTAGGATCCTCAGAATTGGGGAAAGAACAAAGGACTAAAGTAGACTTATTGATATTCTACTATAGACTTATTCTGATTCTAGCAATGGAAGAACTTACATCATTGGTGTGGAGGCAGTGACCACTGGGAGGTTCTGAGGGCAGGGAAAGAGAAAAACAGGTGTAATATGGGGACAATTTGGGGCTTTGGGAATTGTCCTGAATGGCATTGCAATGACAGATACAGGCCATTATATATCTTGCCATAACCTAAAAAATTGTTCAGGGGAAAGTGTAAACTACAATGTAAACTATAATTCATGCTTAGTGGCAATGCTCCAAAATGTGTTCATCAGTTGTAACTAATGTACCACACTAATGAAGAATGTTGTTAATGTGGGAAAATATGGGAGGTGTAGGGAGCGGGACACATGGAAATCTCCCCTCTATTTTTTATGTAATATAAGTATCTTTATTAAAAAATAAAAAGTATAATAAAAAAAGAATATGATATAAAAAAAGAAAGAAAGATGGCCTAGAGGTCCAATCTGGTGCAGAAAGAACATCACAGTCCCCAAATTTCCAAGTTATGCACCTGCGAGTAAGGTCTCAGGGTTGGGCTATGGTGCCTAGGGAAACTGTTTGGGATATATCTAGATAATGGAGCTATATCAGCAAGAGAAAAGGAACAGCACTCTCACTACCATGGATGAAGGGCTGTGTAACAGATTGAATTATGTACCCCAGAAGAACATGTTCTTAACCTTAATCCATTCCTCTGGGTGTGAGCCCATTGTAAATAGGAAATATTGATGAGGTTATTTTTAGTTAAGATGTGGCCAGCTGAATCAGGATGGTCTCAATCATATTACTAGAGTGCTTATAAAAAAGGCCACAAGGAAAAAAGCCACAAAGAAAGAAGCTGAAAATCAGCAGAACCTAGACTAGAACGGAGAAGATGCCACCATGTACGTAGCTATGTGACAGAAAAGCCAAGGACCAAGGATCGCAGGCAGCCAGCCCTAGAATGCCACAGTCTTTGGGGAGAAAGCATTCTCTTACTGATGCTTCAATTTAGGACTTCTTCTAGTTTCAAAACCATGAGTCAATAAATTCCTGTGTAAGCCAATACACTGTGTAGTATTTGTTTTAGCATCTAGGAGACTAAGGCTATCATCCATGATGACAACAAGGAAGGAAACTTGCTGAGTAGCTCATAAAGACATCTTTTTTTCCCCCATTCCCATCCTTCCTCTTCCATACCTCCACTCCAAACCTCTGTAACCTCAAGCTAGATGTCCTTGTGGGGAGAGGGAAGATGGGTAGAAAGATTTTTAAATTGAATGTGAGATTGAAATTTTAAATGGGGAGAATTAACTCTTGACAAAGAAAGACACTGTCTTTCCAAACATAACCAAAACATATCTGAGAAGTTATCTAAATCAATTTGAAATGTCTTTAAGGGACTCTTTACCTAATGGGTAAGCTGCGTGTAAGTAGGGTGTCAATAGAGACCAGCTATGTCAGTTTGTTTTTTTTAGGGGGAAGGGGAAATATAACTTTCATATTTGTACGTCTATAAATTTAGATTCTTTTTTTTTAAATTCTGTACTTTTTTTTTAAGACTTATTTTTTATTTATTTCTTCCCCCCTGCCGCCCCCCGCCCCAGTTGTCTGCTCTCTGTGTGCATTCCCTGTGTGTTCTTCTGTGACGGCTTCTATCCTTATCAGCGGCCTGGGAATCTGTGGGTTTTTTTTCTTGCGTCATCTTGTTGTGTCAGCTTTCCATCTGTGTGGCGCCATTCTTGGGCAGGCTGCACTTTCTGTTGCACTGGGTGGCTCTCCTTACGGGGCATACTCCTTGTGTGTTGGGATCCCCTAAGCGGGGGACACCCCTGTGTGGCAGGGCACTCCTTGTGCGCATCAGCACCATGTGTGGGCCAGCTCCACACGGGTCAAGGAGGCATGGGGTTTAAACTGCAGACCTCCCATGTGGTAGGCGGACACCCTATCCATTGGGCCAAGTCTGCTTCCCTAAATTTAGATTCTTTGATCAGACCATTTTAATAATCACTGTATTTTATTTAGCACAAGGTGAATTGACATACTTCTGTCCTCTCCTTGCTGATTGGTGGGAGCTAGGAAAATATCTCTCAACTGAACCCTGTTCTAGTTTTCCTTTGTTTGCAAAATTGTGTTAGTCTGGCCCATGATTTCCTATTAGAGATTTGTGCCCTTTGACTTTAGCCTTTGGGCTTTGAGTTTTTCCCTATGTCAACTCAGCTTCCAAGACTCCCCAGGAAGAACCATTTAGTTATAGAGCCTTTTCTAAAGACATGTGCATGGGTCCAATATATGCAAAATTCTTTCTCAAAAACTAGCCAAAAGCCATTGGATAAGCCATGGCAACTTGTCCTTCATCAAATGATATGATTTCCCCTTTTTATTTTTAAAATTTTCATTGTATTATATATTTTTTTCTTTCCATTTTTTTCTCCTCTGTATTTCCCAGAAGAGTGTTCCTTAATTTCCTTTTTCCGTGGATAATTATAAAGTCCAAATTATTTCTTTTTATGTAAATATCTCCTAAATTGTTAGCATACTCAAGTCTCTCAATCAAATAATGAGTTATATATGCACAAAGCATTCCATCATTGGAACACTGGAAAAACTTTGGAGGCTATTGATCGTATTGGCCTAAGAAATTGTGCTTTTTTTGTTTGTGTTTACAGAAGTAAAGAACCATTCTACTCCAAAAGTACTTTCTTTTTGGGTTCATTTCTCTATAAATGTGTAGTTACTGAGCATACTTGTGGCAAATATTTTAATGATATTTTAAAAATAATGGTAGGCAAATTTTACCATAGCCATTCATTAAGTTGGGGAATGTAAAATGCTTTTTAAATTTCAGATGCTCATGACAGCATATGTTCTATAGTTTGGAATAATAGAGAAGGATCCAAGGATGACAGGTTACAATTCCTCATTTACAATCATGGGTCATAGGAAACCCCAAAAGGGCTTTTAACACTCTGGTGTGTGTGTGTGTTTTCCTGATTTACATGCCTAACTGAATTCCCCTGGATTATGTCAAATTTATGTTTTCCTAAATGCTCCCAGACCTCTGCTGAACTATATTACATGATGCATCCTCTAGAAATGGACATCCTTCTTACAAATAAGTAAAAGAGAAGGTGGCTACCTCCTGGATGAGACTTGTGATAGATAGTACCTATTAATCTTGGGGTACCTATTAATGAGCCCAGGGAAGGAAACCACTTTTAGGAAGCATATTACCTATATCTTCCAGGACCCTAAATTAAATAATAATGATAGTCTCATGCATGTAAACAAAGCCCTTCATAGTTTATAATGTATTTTCACTTACATTTTTAAATTTACCCCTCCTCATGGCAATTCTATTAAGTATCATCAACTGTATTTTCTAAGATATTAAGTTAAAAAAAAACATGGGCCTCAAAATTTTCTAATCCCATGTCAATCAGTGCTTTTCTGCCCATTCTCAACTTAGCTTTTCCAAATCCTTCATCATGAAACAACCTCCAATGCTTCTCTGTGTGACTTCATCTGCCCTGCTTAGCAGAGGGGAGGCAGGGGACACCTGTACTTTTCTCTCTCACAGCATCACTGCAGTGGTCTAGAGGTAATTCAAATATGAAAGGGGAGATTTCTCCTCCAAAAGTAATTCCATTTCCTATATGATCTATTGCAATATAGTATATGTGGTCAGTCACTTTAAAGTTCATACACTTAAAAAAAGAGAGAAAGAGAGAAAAAAAATAAGAGAATTTCAAGGAATATTGAGACCTAGAAAAAAATTCGTATCACTCATTTACTTGATACAAGCTAGAAGAATCAAATGTCCCCTTCTATTCACTAACTGTCATACCTTCTTCCTGGTTCCCTGTATAGTCCTGGCTGTGATTCTAATTTACACTACTGAAAAGGTGGCCATTCTTGCTTGGGTGTCAGAACTCCTTCTGAAATACTTGGAGTAATTATTCTTTCTTGGTCTTCTGGACTCTGACTTAGCACCATTGACTATGCCCAAGGAAATTCCCAGAACTCATGAGCTTCCCTTCTCAGCACTCTGCCTGTCTAGTCTTTGGTAGCTAGAATCTTAGAATTTCAGTCAGCCTATATAGTTTGAGGACAGGAATTCCTTGAGGGAAGGGGTTCCATCTTGTTCACCTTTAAGAAAAAAAGATTTATTTATTTTCCCCCTCACCCTTCCCCTCCCCTGCTGTTTTTGCTATCTGTGTCCATTCGCTGTGTTATCTTCTGTATCTATTTTTCTTTTTGTCTTCTCATTTTTTCTCCTCTAGGATTCACCAGGATTTGATCCTGGGGACCTATGATGTGGAAAAACATTTCCTATCACCTGTGCCACCTCAGTTCCTGGTTTGTGTTTCACCTTGACTCTCCCCTTCATCTCTCTTTTGTTGCATCATCATCTTGCTGCATAATTCACTTGTGCAGGCACTGGCTCACTGTGTGGGCACTGGCTCGCTGCACAAGCACTTGGCTTCCCACGCAGGCACTCATATGGGCACTGGCTCACCATGCAGGCATGCTTTCTCTTTTTCTTTTTTAATAGGAGGCCCCAGGGATCAAACCTAGGTCCTCCCATATGGTAAGTAGAAGCCCTATCACTTGAGCCACATGCACTTCCCTTGTTCACCTTTCTATTTCCAGTACCTAATACAGTGCCTGGCTTAGACTGGAGGTTCAATAAGTACTTACCTGTGCCTTCTCATTTTTATGGAGGAAAAAACTTAGAAAAGAGTTAAGTGAATTGATCAAAACATGTAGCTGTTACAGAACCAGGACTTGAAATCAGATTTACTAACTCCCATTCCATTGTATTTCCTATGTACACATAGGGTGCAGCCCTTTTAGTAATCTTCTCTGTTCCTATTAAATGGTTCCTAGAGGGATGATTTTCTTCAATTTTCCTAAACTCAATTAACCAAGTGTCCCTCCCTGTGTAATCTCTTGCTCACTGTAGCATCTATAATTTCCCTAAAAATTCCAGGCTTTCTCTCCTGTTACTTTTACCGGAACTGTAGTTGGTACTGGGGTTTAATATACACCCAGGGGGCCTGAATCTCTGGACTGACTATGTGGTAGCCAGGCTCTGGGCCTCAATAGACTTTAGCTCCTACACTCTGGTTTATTGGACTTACCCCACTCAGCTAACATGGAGTTGAAGAAGGTCAACTACCACACCAGGGAGCCAAGAGTGCCTACAACTGAAAGTATGAGGATTGCATCCAGCATCCATGTGGAATCTAAGGCCCTTCTTGATATAGATGTGGAGTGGACACAACCATTCTAAGGTCCACAGGATGGAGGAATAGAGTATGGATTAGAGTGGACTTACTGATATTCTATTCATGAACTATTGTGATTAGTAATCGAAGAAAATGTGGCATTGGTGTGGAGAAAGCGGCCACGGTGGCTGCTGGGGGTAGGGAATGGGAGGAAGAGATGAGATGTGGGGGCGTTTTCAGGACTTTGAGTTTTCCTGGGTGGTGCTGCAGGGACAGTTACCAGACTTTGTATGTCCTCCCATGGCCCAGTGGGTGCAATGTGGAAGAGTGTGAGCTATGATGTGGACCATTGACCATGAGGTGCAGTGGTGCTCAGAGATGTATTCACCAAATGCAGTGAATGTCTCATGATGATGGAGGAGTTATGGGGGGAGGAGTGGGGTGAGCGGGGTGGGGGTATATGGGGACCTCATATTTTTATAATGTAATATTAAAAAAATAAATAAAGAAAAAAAATTCCAGGCTGTCATCATAATTCACTGCATTATTATTTTAACAAGGTTCTTTGCCAGAGAAAAATCATTGAACTGACAAAACCTGCCTTAATATGTTCAGATCCCTTGGCACATGAACATCATCAAAATTTTATATCTTTAAACTAGAGTATTTTGTTACAAAAATGGCAATTGTAGAAACATTTCAAACTCTTCAGAGAGTGTAAAGTGAAAAGTAAAAGTCCAATTCACCCCACTGATTCCCAATGTTTCTCCCCAGATGTGAATGCTATTAACAGTTTTATGTGTATGCCACCAGAAAGCTGCCATGCAAACACAAGCATACACGTATAGCTTTTCAATAAAAAAACAATATGGGAAGCAGACTTGGCCCAGTGGTTAGGGCGTCCGTCTACCACATGGGAGGTCTGTGGTTCAAACTCGGGGCCTCCTTGACCTGTGTGGAGCTGGCCCATGCGCAGTGCTGATGCGCGCAAGGAGTGCTGTGCCATGTAGGGGTGTCCCCGCATAGGGGAGCCCCATGTGCAAGGAGTGCACCCCGTAAGGAGAGCCGCCCAGCGCCAAAGAAAGTGCAGCCTGCCTAAGAATGGCGCCACACACATGGAGAAATAACACAACAAGATGACACAGCAAAAAGAAGCAGATTCCCGTGCCACTGACAACAACAGAAGCAGTCAAAGAAGATACAGCAAATAGACACAGAGAACAGACAACTGGCGGGGTGGGGGGGAACGGGAGAGAAATAAAAAACAAAACAAAACAAAACAATTGGCATTCACACTCTCAAAAAGAATGTCGAATAAGAAATCAAACTTCAGAAAGAAAGAATTAAAATGTAGAAAAGATCATAACATTAATACAACTTTAAAAAGGCACACAAAACAACAGTGTTATACTTGTGATACATATGTATGAAAAGTATAAAAATGAATTAGACAAAGAGACAGACTAAACTAATGAATAGTGGTAGTTCTCAAGAAGTGAGTAAGGCAAATGTGCCAGAGGAGTAAAAACAAAGGAATTCAAACTTATCTGGAATTTTTTCATGCTCATGCACGCACAAATTGAAGTGAATATGACCAATATTAAAAAGGGCAATTTTAGACAGAAGAGTACTAGTGTTAGAGAGGATGTGGAGAAACAGGAACACTTATTCTTTGCTGAAGGCAAAGTAAAATGGTGCAGCTGCTGTGGAAGACAATTTGGAGGTTCCTCAGAACGTTTAGTATAGAATTACCAAATGACCTGGCAATCCCACTTCTAGGTATATACCACAAATATTTGAAAGGAGGAACTCAAAAAGATATTTGCACACCAATGTTCATAAATCATTATTCACAATTGCCTAGAGATGGAAGCAACTCAAGTGTCCATCAACCATTGAGTGGACCAAAAAAATGTGTTATACATATATATATACACAATGTATTGTTTTTCAGCTGAAAAAGGAATGATGTCCTGATACATGTGACAAAACGGATGAACCTTGAAGACATCATGTTGAGTGAAATAAGCCAAATATTACAAGACAAATATTGTATGATCTCACTTACATGAAAGAATTAGAATAAGCAAACTCATAGAGTTGGAATCAGATAACCAGGAGTCGGGGTAGGGAATGAGGAGTTAATGCTTAAATTGTCCAGAGTTTCTATTTGGGTTGATTGTAAAGTTTTGGTGATGGATTGTGGTAATGGTAGCACAACATTGTGAACGTAATAAACAGCACTGAATTATATATTTGAATGTGGTTAAAAGGGAAAATTTGAATTACATGTATGTTTTACTAGAATAAAAATTTAAAAAACAAACATAGGACTACACAACACAGTGAACCCTATTGTAAATGATGGACTGTAGTTAATCATACAATTATAAAAATATTCTTTCATGATTTGTAATAATTGTACCACACAAAAGCAAGATGTGAATAATAGGTGGTGTATGGGAAATCTGTAGTTTATGCATGATTTTTCTGTAAACCTACAACTTCTCTAATAAAAAATGCCTATTTTATTAGTAGGCTCACTGCCAATACATTTTTCTTTGTATATTACTTATTTTAAAATGTATTAAAATTTGTAAAGCAAAGAGGAAACCAGTAGATTCATTCAATGCATACTGTTCTGCACTGTACTTTTTCCTTTTAGCAATGTGTCTTGGAGACTTTTATTATTTTAGCATAAATCAACATCATTTAAAAATGATTACAGGATATTTCATTGTATCTCAATCATTTTACTGCTCCTTTATGGGAGCAGTTGTTGTTTCCAATATTTTGCTGTTACAGATATTGCTGTAATGAATTTCAACTCATTTTTATACTTTATTACATACACCTCGGATGTGAATAAGGATTTTTTCTAAAATGACTTTGGATCACCATGAAATTTTGATGTAAATTTTTAAATGACTAGACCTAGCAAAATTTTAGATATATTCACTTATAAATACAGAATTTAGTCAAGGCATTTCTTTCATGGAAATAAAATATTCATGCTTTGGGGCAAAACTTCTGGTCTGGTTCTAGTATCTTTCACTTTGGGATTTGGTTGTTAATATGATTTCAGCTAAAATTCTATCAGAATTTTTTTAGTGTTGGCTTAAGGCTTAACCTTGAGAGTCAATTTCCAGTCATTTATATCTTAACATGATTGAATCTATCAGCTCCTTTTGCTAAGATTATGTTTTCATAAGGAAATACATAAGGTTTGAAGACAGATTACAGGGGCACAGAGATAAATCATTAAAAACAAAGACTGGGGCCCTAAAAGACAAACTTATTTCCTTCAAAATTTTATGTAGGTCAGACCAGCCCATTTCATCAATGTTTTTGGTATATTCACAACAACCTGCCACTTAACTCTCAAAGAAGATTTAAAATTAAAGCAGAGATGATATTAAGTCTGTATCAGCTAAATGTGCAACTTTGAGAGAGCTCGCTGGTGTTAAAATACCCTATACATTTTTATCTAGAATATTCCCTGGAAATTATTAGAGGCATTACATTAAATATTTCTATTGACTCTCACTTTGGGGTTTTCACTCTTCATACATACTGTACATTATGGAAACAAACATTCCTGGATATTTGGGTGACAAACCTGAATTTGGTGAGTTCCATCATGTGGCAATGCCTAAAAACGGAAGTGTGCTTGACATTGCCACTGTACAGACTTTATATACGGTCCTGAAGGAAACATTGGCCAGAATTTATTTTGTATAGAAGAAGGCATTCTTAAACCACTAATTTTTAGAATGGTAAATGGAGGGTGGTGGAGTTGCATGCATTTTTTAAAACAGAATGGAATGGGAAAAGTAAGCTTTCCCTGAGTTTGGTACTAGGCTGTTAAGGTCAGTGTGCTCTCTGATTCAAGTTTCCCTCGCAGGGAGCTTGTCTTCACTTCCAGTTCCTCTACTTCCTCACACACAAAGATTGTAACCTACTTCTTTTACTTAAGCTTTTGTTTTCATCTGAGCTGTACAGATTCTAGATATCCTATCATGTGGCTGTGTTCAATTAATATGTATTCTATATCTAACCTTTAAACTCATCACTATATACCATTTTACTATTAATGGAATCTGGCAATATATTAGGCTTCACTTTTGAAGAAGTTTTGGATCACAGAGAGGTTCAACAATGGCAGGGGAGTAATACTGGTACGGGATGTTACTGACAGGGGACACATGGTTGGCAGGGAGTTCTCCAGGGCATATATCCAGGGTACATAAAAATGTTTGGTTATTTTCATAGTGGTTACAATTAAAAACAACAGAGGGAGTGCTGAGTTCCTAGCCAGGGGAGCTCTATCACAGTCCCTAAAGGAACAGCAACAATCCCCCAAGTGCAACGGCAAAGACCAAAAAAGAAGGAGGGTCCAACAATGAGCCCTTGATACTAATGACTATGCTTGTGAGCCTGTGCACCTGAAGTAAGAACAAGGCCTAGAGCTGCAGGGTGCCTAAGAGTTACATCCTGAGAGCCTCCGAGTTGCTCAAATGCGGCCAGTTTTGAAGCCAAACTCAGCATGTAAATGTGTTGCCTTCCCCACAGCATATGGGACATGACTCCCGGGGATGAGCCTCCCTGGCACCAAGGGATTACTACCAAGTACCAGCTGATGATGTAAGTGGAAAATGACCTTGAATAAAAGGGTCAACTCGGACCAGCAGAATATCTCAATCTACATATAATACCAAGAGTTAAAAATGCTTTTTGACCTGAATAAATGGGGGAAATGGAAAGGACAAATGAATTTATATGGCTATGAGTCTCCAAAAAGAGCCGGGAGGTTATCAGAGGGGTTGCCCTTATTCCCAGAGACAGATAAAGTAGATACAACCCCAGGTATTTGTTCTTCTGAGGGCTACAGAGACTCACAGGTTCTATGGTCATACAGATGGAGTTCAGTGCCATGTCAGTTGGCCCTACTTTGGAGTTTGTGTTTCTGTGTGATAGAGCTGTACTCAGATGTGATCTTTGCCCACAAGTCTCTCCTGTTACTTTTACTGGAACTGTAGTTGGTGCTGGGGTTTAATGTATACCCAGGGGACCTGAATCTCTGGACTGACCATGTGAGAGCCATGCCCTGAGCCTCAACAGACTTGCAACTCCTATCCTCTGGATTATTAGACTTACCCCACTCAGCTAACATGGAGGTGAAGAAGGTCAACCACCACACCAGGGAGCCAAGAGTGCCTACAACTGAAAGTATGAGGATTGCATACAGCATCTATGTGGAATCTAAGACCCCTCTCGATATAGGTGTGGAGTGGACACAACCATTCTAAGGTCCACAGGATGGAGGAATAGAGTATGGATTAGAGTGGACTTACTGATATTCTATTCATGAACTATTGTGATTAGTAATCGAAGAAAATGTGGCATTGGTGTGGAGAAAGCAGCCACGGTGGCTGCTGGGGGTAAGGAATGGGAGGAAGAGGTGAGATGTGGGGGTGTTTTCAGGACTTTGAGTTGTCCTGGGTGGTGCTGCAGGGACAGTTACTGGACATTGTATGTTCTCCCATGGCCCAGTGGGTGGACTGTGGGACAGTGTGGGCTATGATGGGTACCATTAACCATGAGGTGCAGCGGTGCTCAGAGATGTATTCACCAAATGCAATGAATGTCTCATGATGATGGAGGAGATTGTTGTTATGGGGGGAAGAGTGGGATGAGGGGGGTGGGGGGTATATGGGGACCTCATTTTTTTTAATGTAACATTAAAAAAAAAAGACAAAAAAAAAAAAGAGACACACATTCCTGTGCTGCTGACAACAGCAGAAGTGGACAGAAAGAAGGACATGCAGCAAATGGACACAGATAAGAGACAACTTGGGTGGGGGGGGGAGGGGGAGAGAAATAAATAAGAATAAATAAATCTTTAAAAAAAAAAGTAGTCCTCATTAGGCAAGGTGCATAGGGAAGCAGGATGTCAGCACTGATGAAAACAGAAAATGCAACAAGAATTGTCCGTTTTAATACCCGACTCTTGGAGGCATCTTAGTCTAGGGGTAGAGTGGGTAGAGCTCTCTTTCTTGCTATTTGGAGACAGATACATAGCTTAGCATCAGAAAGGTAGATATGATTTAATGACAGTTATGTTGTTTTTATTTTTATCTTATTTTATTTTCATTTTTTTAAGATTTTTAAAAATTTATTTCTACCCTTCTCCCCAGTTGGCTGCCCTCTGTGTCCGTTCACTGTGTGTTCTTCTGTGACTGCTTCTATCCTTATCAGTGGCGACGGGAATCTGTGTCTCTTTTTGTTGTGTCATCTTGTTGTGTCAGCTCTTGGTGTGTGCGGCACCATTCCTGGGCAGGCTGCACTTTCTTTCACGCTGGGTGGCTCTTCTTACGGGGTGCACTCCTTGTGTGTGGGGCTCCCCTACATGGGGACATCCCTGCGTGGCACGTCACTCCTTGGGTACATCAGCATTGCGCATGGGTCAACAGCACACGTGTCAAGGAGGCCTGGGGTTTGAACCGCAGACCTCTCATGTGGTAGGCGGACGCCTTATCCGTTGGGCCAAGTCCACTTCCCATGTTGTTTTTACATAGCATATCACTCCAGGGATTTGCATGCTATTGTCATTTGGTTATTGAATAAATAACTTTAAATTCTGCCTCTGATAAATTACACAAATGTACAAGTAAAGAAGACATTTCAAATTCTGTGTCAAACAAATTGCTTTTTAAAAACAATTGGGTATATATACTATTTACATGTAAATTACCCCACATGCAGATATGTATACATCTGTGTATAATTTTAAATGTCAGGCACCAATTTAATGGAGAAGCTAGGGCTCATTAGTTCCCTGAGCAGGATTGATTCTCCATAGCTGGAATGGCATATACATCTCCTAGAAAATTTGTAATGAATTGAATCTTTCTTCAGCAAACCTAATTAGAGACTCTTTCTTTAGCTACTTAAAAGGATATAAGCATTTAAAATATAAATATTTGGAAACGATTAAAATGCTGGGAAGGGATTTTATGAAGTCTTCATGGCTGAGGGATCTGTGGGATAAAAGCAGAGTAAAAGGGAGCTCTTCATTTGGGGATAATAAACTTGGGGATTTTGCCTTTAGGAGCAAAATATGTGTTTCTGACCATTTGCAGAATAACTAGGCAAATTCTATGTGATGTAGTGATGTAGGTTAAGCTGTATTTTCTAGGTGGCTCTTGATTATGACCCCTGAATGGCTGACTCTTCAGTGTCCGTAGTGGTACAGCTGGAGAATATCTACTTCTTTGCTTATGGTTTGTACAGAGAAGGGTTTGCTTTTTTATTTATTTTTTTATTATTTTTTAAAAATTTCTCTCCCACCTCCCCCCCCCCCCCCCCCCCCGCCATGGTTGTCTGCTCTCTGTATCCATTCACTGTGTGTTCTTCTGTGTGTTTTTGTATTCTTGTCAGCAGCACTGGGAATCTGTGTCTCTTTTTGTTGCTTCATCTTGCTGTGTCAGCTCTTCATGCATGTAGCGCCACTCCTTTCATGGGGGTGGAACTCCTTACAGGGTGCACTCCTTGTGCATGGGGCTCCCCTAAGCAGGGGACACCCCTGTATGGCACAGCACCTCTTGTTGCACATCAGCACTGCGCATGGGCCAGCTCACCACACGGGTCAGGAGGCCCTGGGTTTGAACCCTGGACCTCCCATGTGGTAGGTGGACACTCTATCCATTGAGCCTAATCTGCTTCCCCAGAAGGGTTTGCTTTTTACTTCAGTGTTAAACAGACAAATCCAGTCCACAGAGATACTGGCCCATGAACTGGGAAGTGGACAAATAGAGATCTATAAGTTTCTATATTATAAATGTGTTGCACTCATGGAATGCAAGAACTCAAATGGTCATGTCTGGCAATCTGATTGAAGTGGAATGCTATAGTAATCCAGGCTTCATTCTCAGCTTCTTTTTGAATTAGCTTTTGAAAGCCCTAAATGATGTAGATTAGAAATTTTTTTAAAATAACTTTATTTCAAATTAAAGAAACAAAAACAAAAACAGAAAATGGCAGCTCAACAAGTTATGGAAGCATTACTCCTAAAAAGTTCTGTTGGGGCACTTTTATCTCATCTAAAAAATCTAAAATCCAGCTATTTAAACTGCATTCCAGGAAGCGGATTTGGCTCAATGGATAGAGAATCCACCTACCACATGGGAGATCCAGGGTTTAAAACCAGGGCCTCCTGACTCATGTAATGAGCTGATGCATGCAAGGAGTGCCATGCCACGCAGGGGTATCCCCCGCGTCGGGGAGCCCCCCACACAAGGAATGCACCCCATAAGGAGAGCCGCCTCATAGGAAAAAAGTGCAGCCTGCCCAGGAGCGGCACTGCACATGTGGAGAGCTGATGCAGCAAGACGAACCAACAAAAAAAGACACAGATTCCCAGTGCCACTGACAGGAATACAAGCATACACAGAAGAACACACAGTGAATGGACAGAGAGAGCAGACAACTGGCGGGGGGGGGGGGGGGCGGTAAGGGGAGAGAAACAAATTAAAAAGATAAATCTTTAAAAAATAAACTGCATTCCTTTTTTTTAACAAATCAATTTTATTGATACGTATTAATAAAGCATAAATCCATCCCAAATGTACAATCAATGGTATTTTGTATAATCACTTAGTTGTGCATTCATTACTTCAATCATTATTAGAGCATTTTCATTACTCCAATAATAATAATTAAAAAAAAAAACCAAACCAAAAAAAAAAAATTTTATCATGTCTCAATCTCTCTATGCTTCCCCTGCTGTACATAGCTGCTATTCTCTTTCTGTCTTTCTAGTTTATTTCTATTTTGTAAAAATAGTCTTATATATGCAATATTACCCATATTTGTATTTCACATGAGGTTTTATTATGTTATATAGTCCCATGTCACATTTTTTAAATGCTTTCCTTCTAGTACATGTCCTTAGACTTTCCCCTTCAACCACTGTCATAACCACATAATAGCTCTGCTAGTTACAAACACTATCATGTGCTTTCACCATTTCTATTCATTTCCAAAGATTTACAAACAATCTTTTTAGCAATTCTGCACTGATTAACCCTCAGCTTTCCATTCTATACCCTCATTCTATTTTCTGGTAACCTGTATTCTAATTATTAACTCCATGAGTTTACACATTATATTTAGTTCATAATAGTGCAATCATACAGTTTGTGTCCTTTTGTCTCTGGCTTGTTTCACTCAACTAATGTCCTCCAGGTTCATCCATGTTGTTTTATACATTTCATGACTTCATTTCTTCTTACCACTGCATAATATTCCAACGCATGTATACACCACAATTTGTTTAGCCATTCATTGGCTGATGGACACCTGGGTTGTTTCCATCTTTTGGCAGCTGTGAAAAACACTGCTCTGAATGTTATTATTCAGATGTCTGTTCATGTCACAGCTCTCAGTTCTTCTGGGTATATAATTAGTAGTGGTATTGCCAGGTTCACACATGGCAAGGCTATATTCAATTTTCTTAGGATCTGCCAAACAATCCTCCACAATGACTGTACCATTCTACCTTCCCAGCAACAGTGAATAAGTCTTCCTATCTCTCCACATCCTCTCCAACACTTGTAGTTTTCCTACTTTTTAATAGTGGCCATTCTAATAGTGTGAAATGATATCTCATTGTAGTTTTGATTTGCATTTCCCTAATCGCTAGTGATGTTGAACATTTTTTCATGTTTTTTTTTTTTCACCATTTGTATTTCTTCTTTGGACAATTGTCTATTCAAGTCTTCTGTCCATTTTTAAAAATCCGGTAGTTTGCCTTTTTATTGTTGAGTTGTAGTATCTCTTTTATATCATGGATATTAAACCCTTATCAGATATGTGATTTCCAAATATTTTCTCCTATTGAATCAGGTGCCCTTTCATTCTTTTGACAAAGTCCTTTGAGGTACAAAAATGGTTAATATTGAGGGGGTCCCATTTATCTATCTTTTTCTTTTCTTTCTTATACTTTGTTATAAGGTTTAAGAAACTACTGCCTACCACAACATCTTGAAGATGATTTCCTATATTTTCTTCTAGGAGTTTTATGGCTGTTGCTTTTATATTTAGGTCCTTGATCCATTTTGAGTTAATTTTTGTAAAAGATGCAAGATAGGAGTCCTCTTTCTTTCTTTTGGATATGGATATCCAGTTCTCCCAGCACATTTGTTGAATAGAACGTTCTGGCCCAGCTGGGAGGGTTTGACAGCCTTGTCAGAAATTACCTGACTGTAGATGTGAGTTCTCTATTCAGTTCCATTGGTCAATCTATCTGTCTTTATGCCAGTACCATGCTGTTTTTTTTTTTTACCACTATAGCTAAGTAATATGCTTTAAAATCAGGAAGTAAGAATCCTTCAACTTTGTTCTTCATGTATAGACATTTTTAGTTTTTTGGAGCCCCATACCTTTCCAAATAAATTTGATAGTTGGCTTTTCCATTTCTGTAAAAAAGGCTGTTGGGATTTTTATAGGGATTTGTTGAATCTGTAAATCAGTTTGGGTAGAATTGACATCTTAATGATATTTAGTCTTCCAGTGCATGAACACAGAATGTCCTTCCATTCATTAAGTCTTCTTTGGTTTCTTTTAGCAATGTTTTATAGTTTTCTGAATATAGGTCCTTAATGTCTTTTGTTAAGTTTATTCCTAAATATTTCATTCTTTTAGTCGCTATTAAAATGAACTTTTTTGTGTGATTTCCTCCTCATATTGCTCATCAGTATTGTATAGAAACACTATTGATTTTTGCATATTGATCTTGTATGCTGCTACTTTGCTGAACTCATCTATTAGTTCTAGTAGCTTTGTTATGGATTTTTTTTCAGGATTTTCTAGGTATATGATCATGTCATCAGTGAACAGTGAAAGGTTTACTTCTTACTTTCCTAATTGGGTGACTTTCACTTCTTTACCTAACCTAACGGCTCTAGCGAGAACTTCTAGCACAATACTGAATAGCAGTGGTGACAGTGGGCATCCTTGTCTTATACCTGATCTCAGCAGGAAAGATTCAGTCTTTCACCATTGTTGATCTGCTTCTTTCCTTCTCAGCTTTGTCCTTCTGGTTCCCAGACCCTTTGCCTACTTTTGTCATAATTAGAGATGCAATGGTCAAATCACAAAGGTCAGAACTGGGAGTCCAGATAGACTCTCAGGAAGGTAGAAAAGTTGCAGATTACAAGAGCAACACACACAAAGCAGTTGCATTTGTATAACTGGGAATGAAAAATTTCCTGAAAGGAAATTAAGGAAACAAGTCCATTTACAATCTCAACTAAGAGGAAAAAATACTTAGGAATAAATTTAACTAAGGAAGAGCAAAATATGTACACTGAAAACTACAAAACATTGTCAAAAGAAATTAAAGGTGGCCCCCATGTCCATGGATTGGAAGAAAATATTGTCAAGATTGCAGTACTACCCAAAGCAATCTACATATTCAACACAATCCCTATCAAAAAAAACCCAAATGACCTTTTTTTGCAGTAATGGGAAAACAATGTTGCTAAAATACATATGGAATTGCAAGAGACCCTAAACAGCCCAAAAAATTTTGAAAAAGAAAAACATAGTTGGAGGACTCACACTTCCTAATTCAAAACTTACTACAAAGCTATAGTAATTGAAACGATGTTATACTGATATAAGGAAGGACATAGAAATCAAAGGAATAGAACTGAGGGTCCAGAAATAAACCCTTACATTTATGGTTAACTGATTTTCATCAAGGTTCTAGGATTCAGAACATAAACAGAACTCTTAGAACTCATCATCAAAAAGACAAGCAACCCAATTTAAAAATGGGCAAATGACTTGAATAGTCATTTCTCCAAAGAGGATAAACAAACAGCCAGCAAACACATGAAAAGATTCTTAACATCATTAGTCATTAGGGAAATGTAAATCAAAACCACAGTGAAATACCACTTCATATCCACTAGGATGACTAGAATCAAGAAGACAGAAAATAATAAGTGTAGACAAGGATGTGGAGAAATTGGAACCTTTGCATTTTGCTGGTGGGAATGTAAAATTTTACCGTGCTGTGAAAAATAATTTGGTGGCTCCTCAAAGAGTTAAACATAGAATTACTATATGGCCCACAATTCCACTTCTAGGTATATACCCCAAATAAAACAGGTATTGAAACAAATATTTGTGAATGGATGTTTATAGCAGCACTATTCACAATAGCCAAAAGATAGAAACAACCCAAATTGTTGATCATCTGATAAATAGGTAAACAAAAAATGTGGTGTGTGTGTGTATATATATATATTTACATACATAGTGGAATATTATTTAGTCATACAGAGGAATGAAATACTGAAACATACTACAAAACAACAAATCCCAAAAACATTATCCTAAATGAAAGAAGACAGATACGAAGGGCCACATATTGTATGATTCCGTTTATTTAAATATCCAGAATAAGTAATTCCGTAGAGAAAGCAGAGGAAGGTTTGGGGGAAAATGGAAATGGGAGTGAATGTTTAATGGGTATAGTGTTATGAAAATGTTTTGCAACTAGATAGAGGTGGTCATATTCACAACACTGTGACTATCACTGAATTGTACCCTTTAAAACGGCTAATTTTATGTTATGTGAATTTTACCTCGATTAGAAAAACAAATCTAACAACAACAAAAAACTATTGATTTAGAAATTCAGCAGCAGATTGAAGGCTCAGGCACAGAGAATCCCGGGAAAAGGGCAGGTACCACTGTAAGATAGGTAAAAGACAACTATTTTTGGACAAATGATGTACATGAAGGTCAGAGCAGAGAGAGGACTGACCAGTGCTGAGCTGGTAACACAAGACTCTGAGTCAGTCCTTCAGCTTTGGAAACTACTTATGGACAAGCATTAGTAGAAACCAGACAGTGATTCTTAGGTTTTGGGGATGCTACGGACATCAAACGCTGGAAAAAAAAAATCACATACGTACATTTGTGCAAAATTTTGTACGCAATTTTTGGGAGGCAGGTATTCGCACATATATGACATTAATAAGCCATGTCCTACCAGGTTAAAAGCTACTGTGGTAGAATGAAAGGTACATGTGGTTGACTTCAGTGGACTCCGAGCTGTGGCGGGCCAGCTGCTGTGCTCCCTTTTCCACATCCACCGCCCTGGCTTCGGGACAGCAGAGGCGTCGCAGCGCCGTCGGAGGTTAGGGTGGTGCTGGAGCCCACACGAGGGCTCTGGCCTGGCGGGCCACGCTAACTGAGCGCGGGCCCCTGGGAAAGAGCGTGCGGGCCGGCGACCCAGCCAGAGCGGGGCTGCAGCTGCACTGGGTGGTGAACACGTCGCCGAGCACTGGGCCGCTGGCTGGTACTATGGCCCTGGAACAGCTCTGCGAGGTCCTCAAAGTGTTGTTAATATCACTACTTGTGGTGAAAGGGATTACTGAGGCCCAAAAGACCCAAGATGGACAAAATATTGGAATCAAACACTTTCCTGTAACCCGGTTTGGAATTTGAGTTGGGGCCAGCAATGGAGGTCATTTTGTTTCACCAAATTATCCTGATTCACACCCACCAAATAAGTAGTGCATCTACATTTTGGAAGCTGCTCCCCGTCAAAGAACAGAGCTGACCTTTGGTGAACATTATCCTATAGAACCATCATTTGAATGTTGGTTTGATCACTCCTAAATTTCAGGTGGACCATGTGGCTTCTCACTACTTATAGGTCCTTACTGTGTTGTAAAAAGCCTTCCATTAATTAGATCAACTGGAAGATTCATGTGGATTAGGTTCAGTTCTGAGGAAGCTAGAAGGACTGGGATGTCAAGCAAAAGAATTATTTATTCCAGATCCAGACTTTACTTACGTAGGAGGTATTTTAAATCCCATTCCAGATTGCCAATTTGAGCTCTCAGGAGCTGATGGAATAATTTGTTCTAATCAGGAAGAACAAGAAGAAAAAACAAAACCTGGCCAAGTACAAATGGACAATTAAAACTACTCCGAAAGCTAAAAAAAACAAGAGAGAGAGAGAATGCGCACTTTGAAATCAAGCAGAACTGCGTTTACTAATGTATGACCCTTAATATTATTCAATTCAAAGAATATTTATTGGCCATCTAATATAAGCTAAGCAATCTGCTAGGAAATAGATATAGCAAACATAAACATAAAAGCAAATAATATGTGTAACATTTGCAAGACTCAAGGTAGCATAGAGGAGTTGAGCAATCTCAGAGATCTGTTGTAACTTGTGGCTCTTTTGATCTGGGAGTTTTCTCTGGCATTCTTCTGAGGCCGAGACTCAAAACCTCAGCTAACCAGCACTGCTACCAGTTAATTTACCTCTGTTCTCTTGCTGGCAGAGCAGAGTTGTTCTTCCCTCCAAACTACGTATAACATTGATGAAGGGGATCAATTTGGAAGGTAAAATTGAATCCATTCCCTGAATAGCGTAATTTTTAAAATATTTGACAACAGTATATGGATATGTATGTTCATATATGACATTCTGTCCAGGGAAGCTTTCAAGCATAGGTGATGTCTGAGTTAGGATTGTTATTTAATCTCTCTGAGCCTGTTTTTCTACCTGACAGGGATGATATTCATGTCCTGGTTTTCTACTTAAATAGGACTCCTTAGAGTTGTGCAACTCAATGGAATGTCCCTACAGGTTTGTCATGAGGATTAAAAGAGTTAGCTTACGCAAGGTCCTTAACACAGACCTTGACAATGGCCAAGATAGCAAAGAGGAACGAGGGAAAGGGGAGGTGAAGGGGCAAACAGATCATTTTAGCTTCCAACAACTAATAATGCTTTAGGTCCTCTTGTCTTTTTAAAATTCTTTAGGGTGAGAAGGGGTTGGGAGTTCAGGAAGGGGCAGCTCTAGTGGAGGGGAGCTGCCCTAAGCACAGACCTCTACATGACCTCTATAAACCCTGGAGCTGGGCCTTTTCACCCAGAGGCCAAAATGGCAGGCCAGGGCATCGCGCAGTAAGTGCAAAGCATGGCTGGAAACAGCTAATGTTACTGAGCACACGTTCTGTGCCAAAACCTGTGCTAAGAGCTTTACGGCATCATCTTCCCTAAATCTCACAAGAGCCCTACCATGTGGTCACTGAAGGATTATTCAGCAAGATTGGTTTGTTTAGTTTGATTGAAACTTTAAGGCTTTTTGTCGATTTTGATGACCAGTAGAGTCTTGGGATAGAGTTGGTATAGTTATATTTAAATGGAGTTATAGATCCATGTCTACATCTCTCTAAATGTGTAATTATACCTCTAAGTATATAGAAATGCATATCTTAGGTATCCCAGTGCCTAACATAGCACCTATCATGTACAAAAAGTTTACCTGATAAATAGAATGTCATATACGAACATATATAACATATATTGTTCTGGACTATTTTGAAAAATTCAGCAATTCAGGGAATGGACTCCATTTTGTCTTCCAAAATGAACTCTTTCATCAATGCTATACATAGATTAGAAGGCAGAACTGTTATGACTTGGTTAGCAGGAAAACAAAGATTAATTAACAAGCAGTGGTGCTGGTTAAAATACTGGATTATTAGAGACATCACACAATGACAGTGCCCCCCAAGTCTAATGTGAACTTAAGTTTCATGATTCTTTCCTGCTGACTTCACAGTGCTAAAGAACCATTCTAGACTGTGGAGTTTCTAAATAAGACCAGTAAGGCCCCTTCCCTCATGAAGTTTATAAACATACAAACAAGTTAGAAAAATTTAGAAACTGATCATTGCTGTGAAGGAAGGAAATGGAATGGTAAGATGGAATGGGGCTGGCGGTGGAGGGGAGTGGCTATTTCAGTAGAGGTTAGCTAGGGAAGGCCTGCCTGCTAAGACAGATCCACTGAGATATGAAAGATGAGAAGCAGCCAGTGTGGGGGAAGGACTTTTGAGGCAGGGGACACAGTACGTTGTTAGGAGAGTCACCGTACCTGTTCAGGGGCCACTATACAGACCTCGCTTCCCCTACCTCCTTCTCTGGGGAAGTCATGAACATGCACGAAGCAGCCATTTTTCATCTTCAGCTACCCCTACCTCCTTTTTGTGTATGCTGTTCTCAGTCGGGGGAAAACATTAAGTCTCATGAAATAGCCGGGCCGGACCTTAAATCCCAGAACTCCAGACAGAACAAGCAGCCTCAGATGCTAATCAAGCAAGGAGTTCTCAGTGGCAGAGCCCCCTCCCTGAGTGGATAAACACCACACTCAAGCAGTGTAGGTGGGTCTGTCTGCTCCAGTAGGAAGTGGGGCTTGCCGAGCCGGCATTCATCCAGACCCGGGGCAGTTTTCAGACATCTCAGGAGACCTGCTGTGATGGGACTTCTTCCCCTGCTGTTTTGGGCTCTCTGTGCTGTGTAAGTAACAAATATATTGTTCGCCATTCTGGCCTCTTTATGCTATACGGGTAATAAGTCATTTACTGAAAACTCTCTGTTGTGTCCATTAGCCTGTGCTCCCATAGTGCATTGTAGCAAATTGCTCCACACAAGTGAAACAGTCCTGAGCCAGGAGAGAGGAGGAGGTTGACCCAGGAACTGCAAGGAAGCTAATGCAGTTGGACCATATTGTGTGAGGGAGGAAATAGCAAAAAAAAAGGACAGTAGAGAAGTGAAGAATCATGTCCTATAGGGCACTAGTGACCATGGTGAAGAGTTTAGATTTCATTCCAAGAGCAATGAAGGGCAAGCAAAGTAATTTAAGTTAAGACATGACAATGTCTGATTTATGTGTTGTTTTAAGAAAAGATCACTCCCAGTTCTATGTGGAGAAGGGTGCAAAATTTGGTGCAGGGGGATAGCTAGCACGTTATTGCAATAGTCCTGGTGGAAGATGTTGGCTCAAACTAGGTGGTGTCATTGGAGAGGGGAGATGGGGACAGATTTAGCTGATTCCTTAGTTACAGGTTTAAAGAACTGGGTGGATTGTGGTTCATCTTATTGAGATATGGAAGAAATGTATTTATTAAGTTTGAGATACCTATTAGACATCCAAGTGGGTACTTTAGGTTTGGAATTTAGTTGAAAGTCAGGACTGGAGATGGAAATTTAGAGTGTAATCTAAAAGGTTGTATTTATGGCCACGGGACTGGAAGAAATCTGTTAGGGAGAGAAGGAAGGTAAAGACAAGGATAGAGTTTGGTCTGGGGATGTGGGGCCAAGGGAAGGAGTTTTATAGCTGAGAAATTCTAGATCATGTGTATAACTTCAGTAGAAAAGAGAAATGGAGGTTGCAGGAAAAAAGAAAACTGAAGGAGCGGAAGAGAGGAGGGAGAGCTCGATGGGAGTAGGATTCTGATGCCTGTGGCTAGAGGCACAACAAGCGTATGTGGGCAGTGTCCTTATCAACTTTATGGATTGGTTTGTAGTGTGATTAACAATTCAAAATGAGGTAGAGGTGCAAAAAGATGTTGGAATGTTTAGGGAAAGAGTTAAAATGTGGGGTATGTAATTTAGTAGGGGAGTGTTGTAAGACTGCCAGGCAGTTATGATGCCTATACTTGTTGACATGAATGTAAAATGAAATCCAGAGCCAGGATGTATGGTCTTTTTCCAGCAGCATTCGGCAGCTCACATACAGGCAGGGAAGTCAGCTAACTGGGTTTAATCCAGAGTTGCAGTTTGCAAAGGAGTAGGGCAAGGAAGGATGGTAATATTGAGTTGTGGAATTCAAATTGGGAGGGGCAAGAAGTGAAGATCAAAGAGGTTGTGGATAGTCAGAAAGAGGTGGATCAGAGGACTGGCAGTCTTGGTGTGACTGAAGAACTGTTGTAGGAGGTGGGCAGTACTTGAAATAGAATTTCAGAAATGCAATAGGGCATGTCTGCAGTAAGACCCAGATGTGCAGGATGTGTAAGTGGGTGTTTGTATGTGTGTGTCTCAGACTGGGCAGAAGAGAGCAGTGTAAGATGAGAGAAAATCAAGAGACTGAGAGGCAGGGAAGAGAGTCAGTCACCAGTCATGAAGACAGGGGTAGGAGTGAAGAGGGGGATGCTGACCCAAGGGCAGAGCCTCCAGTAAACCGGGACATAAGCCTGATGATTTCAAATATGGCACAAGGTCGTTGGCATGGCCAGAGCTGGGGGCCTTAAAGGAGGAAGAAGGAGAAAATGACATGGAAACAGCCATGGCGAGTGTGGCTCATAGGTGTGTGTGAGAGAACAGGTCTAAACTGAGAGGCTGCACAAGGAGTGTCCAGTTAAAGAAAGGAGGTACCCTTAAGGAAAAGAGGTGAAAGTTTTAGTCAAAGAACTTGAGTTGGGGAATTTGCTAAATCCCAGCTTAGTTCCAGAGAGCACAGTATTTGGGAGGGAAGAGAGAAATAGGGGAGTGGATCAGATTAAAAGATATTCAGAGCAGGGTGGGAATCCGAGCTCTGTCCCTCTGGTGATGACAGATGTCCTTGAAGGTATGATGGAATGTCATCCTGACAGTGTTATGGAAGAACATGGACAATCAGTTTAAGCTTAAACTCTAGTCCAGAATAATCAGCCAGATAGTGGGCAAGCATCAGGGCAATTTCATTCTCCTGGAAGCTCCTGATGGTGTCTGTTGGAAGTGGGAGCTGTTGGTGTGAGGCTAAAGGTGTGGGTTTCTCAAGATGACTCAGAAGAAGGCTGACATCTCTGCTCAAGGTAGCTGCCCTCTTATAGCTCAGATAGGAGCAAGGGTGGGCAGAGAATGAGACACTTGCTGCAAACAAGATATGTCATGATAATCTTACGGTCATTGCTTTTATTTATTTATTTATTTTAATTTATTTTTTTTAATTCTTTTTTTTTTTTAAATATTACATTCAAAAAAATATGAGGTCCCATTCAACCCCAACGCCCCCACCCCCCACTCCCCCCACAGCAACACTCTCTCCCGTCATCATGACACATCCATTGTACCTGGTAAGTACATCTCTGGGCATTGCTGCATTGCTTTTAAATTCTCCTGCTGTTCGCAAAACATGATGGCCCCATTTGGCGCTGCACCAGACATGAGCAATTGCTTGGATTTCAGAGCCTCATGTTCCCAAGCCTCATACTTAAGATCTACATAAACAAAGTTCAAGGGGAGTGTATAAGATTGGGAGGGGCTGAAAATTATGTCTCATTAAGAACTGATTGTGTCAGTGGATCTGTTTAACAGTGGCAGGGGATTTGTAGCTGGCAAATAAGAAAGTTTGGGAGAAATAGGAGAGCTGCCTAAAGATATTTATTCACATGAAAAAGTTAGCATAGGCCAATGTTTCTAAATCTTATTACTATCACTCCCCAGGGAGTCATTTTAAACTTTTTTTTTCCTAATTGCCCCATGTCCACCATGAAACGTTAATACCACATATATACTATACATCCGTTTATGTTCTATACATGCATCTGGGCCTGCTACATAAAGTATGATTTTTTCACTCCCACAAGAACTAATTTTGTTCCTGAGAAGACTCAGAGGGACAGATTTTCAGTTCAAGTAAATAAGTTTCTAAGAACCAAAATTTTCTAAAGATGAATGAGTTGGTGTTCCTGGCAATGGAGTCTGAGGGAGGGAGGAAAGAACAACTGCAAATGAGTTCAGAGAAAGTGGTTGGCTGCTGGGGGGGAGGGTGGACACTTGCCTACAATAGCCGGAGGAGCCCTTCTAGGTGGGCTGGGGAGCCCTCCGGCCCCTCTTCCCTCACGGCTCTATCACTCAATGTCCTTGAGCAGCATGCTGACTTTATTCTCTGGGGTCTCTAGGTTTTCATCTGTCAAATGCACTAGAAGGGACCAGATGGTGTTGAAGATCCCTTTCCAGTCCTAAAATGCTAGAGGTTTTGGATTCTCTCACGTCTGCCCAATTTCTTTTAGATTCTTATTTTTATAGAACAACAGCTATCATAGAGTTTTAGTGGAAGCCCCATAAACAAATTAGGATTTATGTAACCTATTTCTCACTGCTTTTGTGAGGTTTTTTTCCCACTTGGATTATCCAGAATCTTGAATAGTTTTATTCAGCTTAATTGAAAGAAATTTCATGAGCTACTTAGAATTTGTTTTGCAATCTCATTATGTGTGGATCTAATATCAGTAAAATTGTTAAATACAAAAACTCCAACTTAATTTATGTCATTAAGTAAATTTGAACACGTTGTTTAGTTTCTAAGCAAAGAATGCATAAAGAAAATACCTCCTGTACTTTCTAAGATATGTTCAAGTGGGACACTGAATTTTAATTAAATATGGAATTTGGCTTCATATAATGCATAAAGGGATAAATCTACATTGTAGAAAATTAAAGGAGCAATTTAGAAAAAAAAATCCAGTTTGAACTAATTTACTTAATATCTTCAACTCTGGACCACATAACTGCTCAATTCCTTTTAAATAGCCAAAGAATGTTCACTTAGAAATTAAGAAAAATTATTTTTAGGAGTTCGTAATTTGAGGACCTCACTAAATGGATTTCACTGATCATCCCTCAAGGAAACACAGAATATTTAACATCTTATACATTAAGTTAATGCAACAATTAGTTCCCTATTATAGGCCTGGCTCAGGGCTAAGAATATCTGAGTACAGCTGGTCTCTGCTCTCAAGGCACTTAATTCTGTTTTGCTCTATGGAGGCAGCAGGGCAAAGAGGCTCAGCTGTTTGGTTCTAGAATCTGATTGTTTGGGTCAAACTCCATTTACTAGCTACAGAATCTTAGCAAATTGTTTGCTCTTTCTGAGCACTACTTTCCTCATCTAGAAAAGGGGGATACCAATAGAACCTCAAAAGAGTGTTGTGGGGAAACGGACTTTGGCCCAGTGGTTAGGGCGTCCGTCTACCATATGGGAGGTCTGCGGTTCAAACCCCGGGCCTCCTTGACCCGTGTGGAGCTGGCCATGCGCAGTGCTGATGCGCACAAGGAGTGCCGTGCCACGCAAGGGTGTCCCCCGCGTGGGGGAGCCCCACGCGCAAGGAGTGCGCCCGTGAGGAAAGCCGCCCAGCGTGAAAAGAAAGTGCAGCCTGCCCAGGAATGGCGCCGCCCACACTTCCCGTGCGGCTGACGACAACAGAAGCGGACAAAGAAACAAGATGCAGCAAATAGACACCAAGAACAGACAACCAGGGGAGGGGGGGAAATTAAATAAATAAATAAATCTTTTAAAAAAAACAAACAAAACAAAACAAAACAAAAGAGTGTTGTGGCTTAAATGTTTAGAATAAATTTAAGGTTAGAGTATATTTGTCATGGTATTTTTTTTTTTTTTAATTTTTTATTGACTTTGTAATAATATTACATTAAAAATATATATGTGAGGTCCCATTCAACCCCACCCCCCCACCCCCCCTCTCCGCCCCCCCAACAACACTCGTTCCCATCATCATGACACATCCATTGGATTTGGTAAGTACATCTTTGGGCACCTCTGCACCTCATATACATTGGTTCACATCATGGCCCATACTCTCCTCTATTCCATCATGTAGGCCCTGTGAGGATTTACAATGTCCGGTGATTACCTCTGAAGCACCATCCAGGGCAGCTCCATGTCCCGAAGACGCCTCCACCTCTCATCTCTTCCTGCCTTTCCCCATACCCTTTGTCCATTATGTCCACTTTTCCCAATCCAATGCCACCTCTTCTATGTGGACACTGGATTGGTTGTGTCCATTGCACCTTTATGTCAAGAGGAGGCTCAGATTCCACCTGGATGCTGGATGCAATCCTCCCATTTTCAGTTGTAATCACTCTAGGCTCCATGGTGTGGTGGTTGTCCTTCTTCACCTCCATCTTAGCTGAGTGTGGTAAGTCCAATAAATCAGATTGTAGGTGCTGGAGTCTGTTGAGGCTCAGGATCTGGCTATCACATTGTCAGTCCAGAGATTCAAATCCCCTAAATATATCTTAAACCCCAACATTAACTGCACCTCCAGCACATTAGCATGAAAGTCTTATGAAGGGAGATCCCATCTGAGTCCAGATTCATCACACATAAACACCATTTCCAAAGAGGGGCCATCTGCCCTGGTAGTTAACCCCATCGGCCATGACCATAACTCCCATGGGTCTCTTTAGCCCTCAAAGGAACCAATATCTGGGGGTTGTATCTGCTTTATCTGTCTCTCTGACTCTGCTCAGTTGTGCATGAGGGCAAACCTTCTGCCAGCCTCCAGACTCTTTTTTAGAAACTCGTAGCTATATAAACTCATTTCTCCTTTCCATTTCCCCCTTACTTTAGGTCAAACAGCATTTTAAAGTCATGGTATTTTATGTAGACATGGATATTCTGCTGATCCGCATTGAACCTTCCGTATAAGGTCATTTTCCAGTTGCATCATCAGTTGGTAGTTGATAGTGGTCCCTCGTTGCCAGGGAGGCTCATCCCCGGGTGTCATGTCATGGTATTTTTGACATTCCAGTTTGGCTGGACTACTCCACAATTATTCAACCAAAAAATAAAGTATTGCAGTACAGATAGTTTACGGATATGATTAAAATCCATAATCAGTTAGCTTTAAATAAGGGAGAGTATCCTGGATAATTTGAATATGCCTGATTCAATCCTTTGAATGGCCTGAAAGGCAGAGCTGGCTGAGGTTTTCCTTAAAAAAGAAGAAATTCTGCCTGTAGACAGCAGGCCTGAAAGTTCCAGCCTACCCTTCCTGATGGACGGCTCTACAGATTTTGGACTTCCCTTGGTAGACCCCATAATCCCATAAACCAAGTCCTTGCACTAAATTTAATATATATATATATATTTCCCTATTTGATCTGCATCCCTGATAGAGTCCTGATACAGATGTTAATGTTTAGAATAATTAATATAAAGTGCTTGACAGTAAAAGTAGTCATAAACATTAAACAACACCATGTGTTGAGGGCGAGCTTGGGAAACCTAAAGAGGGAGACAGGACAAAGAAGGTGCTAATTTAACCAAAACTTGAGGTAAGGGGGGGAAGAATCCAGGTAGAGAAAAATGAGCAAGCAGTGTTTTTCTCTCCATGGCAGGTTGTGCCACTTGCAGGATTTACAGCTTGTGAAAAAAAACTCTTCCATCATAGATATAACATGGATTCTTGCAGATTCTTCAATACTTATTATAAGGAATGTCTGTATCAAATCAAGGTTGGACATAAAGGACTCAAGATATAAGTTCTATGGACCAGGGTTTAGTTTGGCTGGCACTATGTTTTACAAAAAGCACTTAAAAGTCATTTTAGAACATGAGCCCAAATTTTTTAAAAATCAAAAGATTTTACATAACATACAGATTTCTGGCTTCTTTTGAAAACATGAGGACTCTGGTCACACTAAGCCCATATTTTCTCAGGGTAACAGTTGGCTCTCATCCTTGTGTAAATTCTCACTCTCAGGCTGGGAAGGCCTCTGCATCCCACACAGCTGCCTCTGTTACTTATATCGCCTGCCTTAGCCCTGTGGATATCTGTTAGGCCCTGTACCAGACTTCAAAATTGCCTTCATTTCCTTTAGCCCAACAACTTTGCACTCATGTAGGCAAACTGTTCCCATGATCACTCCCTGAACCCTATCTCCTGGAATTTCCTTATTTTTTGTTTTGCTTTGTTTTTAGTTCTTAATACTGTAATACTAGCCAAATACCTATATTGTTATTATCATTCCCTGATTATTCCTGTGATTCTTACTTGCAAGTCACAAAATAACTGAACACATTTCTCTGAAATATAGCTATCATAAGAGCTTGACCATAATTAACTTCTAAATAAATAATAAAATAAGAGACTACTTAAATACCCCCAAATGCAATGGATTCATGCTTTTAGCAGCCAGTCTCCTATTCTCTTAGGTAAAGGCTGCTGTGCCACAGACTTTGCCATTAACTCTCTTATAGAGTGTCTTTTTTACAATTTTGGACTTTGGGCCCATACGTACAAGTTACAGCTTACTCCTCACTTATTTAAACACTTAAAAAGTTCTCTTGGCAATTCTCCGCTGCTCCCTCAAAGGTACAACCTGTTACCCCAAATGGACTGCACACACCTCACAGGTTATCTCTGATAAAGCTAAACAAACAGCAGTTAGGGACAGATGCTCAGCATGGATGTGCTGCACTAAAATTCACACAATAAATGTAAAATATTTAGCACAGGGCCTGGCATACAGTAAGTACTCAATAGTTGTTACTCTTGTTACAAGGGATTCCAATAAATACTCTGAGGAGCCCTCCTGGAAGAGGTAGGTTTTAACAAAGATAGATCACCTTCAATAACCAGGAAAACCTGACTATTTTGATTCATTGACTCTTTGTAGAATAGTGGCCAGAAAAAGCCTTTGTGGTAAGGGGACGTCTGAGAAACAGTGTGTGTGAAATAAGGAATGGAGTGTGCATGCAGTTATGTGGGGGAGAACATTTCTGGCAGTGGGAGCTTGAGGATCAACTAAAAGGCCAATGAGCAGAATAAGCAAGGGGAGCAGTGGTGGGAAAAGAGGCTACGTTCTGCCAGGACGGCCTATCACAGACTGAAGGATTTTGGACTTTATTCTGAGTGAGACAGGTAACTATTAAAAGATTTAAACAGAGAGGCAGGCATGAGCTCTTTCACATTTTTTTTAATTTAAAAAAATATTTTTAATTGTAAATTATACATAAACTAAAAATCATTTTAACCATTTTAAGTGGATAATTCTTTGACATTAAGTACATTGACAATACTGTGTAACTTTCACCATTTAGACAGTTTTCTCACAATCCCAGGCAGCACAAAGTCACTGCTTTCCACAGCATTCTGGAGAGTTCTGTGAGCTGCTTCATACCTGCAGGGCAAATTGTAGGATGGCCACCACAAAAGAGACTGGGCCAGACATACATGCTCCTGATACGTGCACAAACGCTACTCTGCTCCCTCCAGAACCAGGACCAGGGATCCATCCTGGGAGCGCAGCTCCTTGCCCAGGTGATGAGGGGTGTACAAGGCGTCGGCCAGGGCACAGGAGATACTTCTGCTTTTAAGTAGCCTTTTTCTTTGTTTGCATTTGCCCTATTACTGCAGTCCTTTCAATGTTTTCTGGAATTTTGAGAAAGATGTTTCTGCTAGTTATTGAGCAAAATTTCTGTGGCAGGATGGAGCACTGAAGGATCGTACTTGGCCATCGTGCAGTAGTACCTGAGCCCCACACCCTTGTCCTGTATTTTTAACCAATTTACAAAGTAAATAGAATCTGGAAATGAGGCATTCTCTCAACCTGGACTCAGGTAAAAAAACCTAATAGTTAGTTTTATTGATTTCTTCTAAATGTATGTGCCTGTGTAATTATCTCTTAAGATTATATTATTGGAAGTGAAATTGCTACATCAAATTATCAGCTCATTTAAAATATTGACAAATATTTCAAAAATGCCCTCCATAGGCTGTTGTCCCAGTTCCAAATCCTGTCTACCAATAGCACAAGAAATTGTCTTGTTTCTCTATGCTTGACTAGACTGGTTTTTTTCAAAGTTTTATCTTTCCAAATCTGATTGGAAAAAATAATACCTCATATTGTTTTCATTTTCATGTGTTTAATTTCTCCTTATATGGGTTTTGACCATTTGCATTTCTTCCTTTATGAATTATCTCCTAAAGTCTTTTGCCCATTTTTCCTTACTTTCTTTTCTTCTGTGTTTTGAAAAAGCTCTTTGCATCTTAAGGAGGGTATTGTGTTTCCTTTCATATAGCTTCTCAGCATTTTTTTTCCAGGTTGTAGACATTTTAAGATAGATATAATTTTATGTAGTTGTTTCCATTTCTTTTCCTTTCCTATTTGCTAGCAATAACCTGTTGGAAAATATGGTGGAAAACTGGCTAACTTCCCATTTATTTGTTCATTCATTCATTCATTCAACCATTCTTTCAAGAAATGGACATCAAATGCTTTCCATGAACCAGAACTATGTTTGGTGCTATGAATGTAATGATGAGCAAAACCAACTATACCCTGACCTCATAGAGATTAAAATCTATCAACAAACTAATAATAATGATAATTGAAATGATAAAATTGAAAAATAAAAAAACAAAACAAAAATCTCATGAATAAATGTAAAAGGAAATGTGCAGGACCTTTTGGAGTTTTGGAAAACTCCAAAATTTAGCTGAGAAACATAAAGGAAATCTTGAATAAATGAAGATATACTGTGTTCCTGAATGGGAAAGTGTTACTCCTAAGATGTTCATTTGGAAGATCATGAAAAAATTATTAAAAATTATCCATAAGAATAAATATGTGAAAATATCTAAGAAAAAGTTTCACAGAAAATAGTATTGATAGAGATTTGTTCTATAAGTCATTAAAGCAGAATATAATTTCTCAGTACTTAAAATGATTTGAAACATAATTATTGAATAAGTAGTATTAGGTCAACTGATTCATTATTGTGGAGAAAAATTTCAAAATAGAACATTACAGTTTTCACTAATTAAATTCTAGAAAGATTTATTAAGATTTTTAAATGAATATATGAAGTTATAAAATCACTGAAAGAAAATGTAAGATGGAAAGCCGACTTGGCCCAGTGGTTAGGGTGTCCGTCTACCACACGGGAGGTCCGCAGTTCAAACCCCGGGCCTCATTGACCTGTGTGGAGCTGGCCCATGCGCAGTGCTGATGCGTGCAAGGAGTGCCGTGCCATGCAGGGGTGTTCCTCGCATAGGGGAGCCCCTCGTGCAAGGAGTGCACCCCGTAAGGAGAGCCGCCCAGCGCAAAAGAAAGTGCAGCCTGCCCAGGAATGGTACCACACACACGGAGAGCTGACACCACAAGATGACACAACAAAAAGAAACACGGATTCCCGTGCCGCTGACAACAATAGAAGGGGACAAAGAAGAAGATGCAGCAAATAGACAAAGAGAACAGACAACTGGGGCTGGGGGGGAGGGGAGAGAAAAAACAAATAAATCTTTAAAAAAAAAGAAAATATAAGAGAATATTAATATATTTTAAGGAGTAAGGCAGGTTTAAAATTACAAAATCAAACACAGAAAAAAAAAATCTACCATGTAAAAATGTGACCTCACAAAAAAAGTAAAAGATTTTTTCATTTGGAAAAATATCATATTCAAATGGAAATATAGAAAGTTAGTGCATGTGTGTATGTGCAGTAAAGGGTGTGTGGAATGGGAATTTGTAACATCCCTAAAATATAAAACATTCTTCATATCAGCAAGAAAAAAAGACAAATCCTTCATGGAAAAATGGTCAAATGACACAAAAGGGCAGTTCACTTAAAAATACAAGTGAATATTTTAAAAATACAAATACATGTATTTAAAACAATAAACTTTGGTAGCAATAAAAAAATTCAAACACTATCAAAGATTTGAAAAACAACAACATGGTGTTGATGAAAGGGGAAACGTGCACTCATATGCCTACCACTGATGAGACCTTACATTTTGGGAATCTATTTAAGCTGCCCAAAATTTAGTAGCTTAAAACAATAAACATTTATTATCTCACAATTTCTTTGGATCTAAAATCTGGGCATAGTTTAGCTGGGTCCTCTGCCTCAGGGTCTCTGCCACAACCTAAAGGAGGGGTTGGTTGGGGCTGCAGCTACCACAAGGCTCTGTAGGGGAGGATTCATTTCCAGCTCACTCACAGGGCTGCTGAGAGGCTCCTGGTCCTCCAGGCTGTTGGCGGGACACGGCCCACAGTTAGGGAAGGGGCTTGAGTACCAGAAGGGGAGGTCACTGGAGCCATCTTAGAGGCTGCTCACCACAGGTGACAATTTGAAGATACATATCAATGGCATAAACAATGTGAATTTTTTGACACATCAATCCTAATTCTCAGATTTATCCTAAAAAAAATATTGTGCACAAAGATAGGAATGCAAGAATGTTCTTTACGGGATGGCTTCTAATAGCACAAAATTGGAACAATCCAATGTCAATAGAGTCTCGTTTAAATAAATTATACTATAGCTATATTATGGAACAAAATGCACCATTTAAGAATTACATAGCTGCATCGATCAGTCATATGCAAAGACGTCTTAAATATTACTGGCAAATTTTAAAATCAGATTGAAAATCATCTTTAAAATATGTACCTTTTAAATAAAGGATTAAATACAGACGCAGGAAAAAGTCTGGAATAACAGATGCAGTGAGTTAACAATTCTTTGAAGTGACGGGAGTATGGATGCTTTAAAATTTTTCTTTATTCAGCTCATTTGCACGCTTGGCATTTTCTACAATGAACAGATGATATTTTCTAGCAAAAATGAAGCAGTCCTTTTCATGAAATGTGAGCAAACCACCCTACTTGGTAGTGGTCCCGCGGCCCCTTTGCCCTGCTCGGCTCTCAGCTCGCGGGCGCCCCGCCTCCTGCAGTCAGCCGCCGGCTCCGGGGCCCTGCCTGGCTGCCGGCACGCCGCAGGGTCCTGCACAAATGCACCCGGACTTTGTCGCGTTCTCTGGGGGCCTCTGGGGGAGAGTCCGCCTCTTCCACGGCTCTAGTCACAGCAGCGGCACCCAGCCCGGCAGCCTAGGGAGGAAGTTGTCATTGCTTTCCAGGCTGAGGGGAACAGCACGACGAGCGCCCCCAGCAAGCGCAGAAGGCTGCGGTCGGCGACGAGGGATGCGGCTCTGCTCAAGCGCCTCGGAGGACTCCCTCACGGTGCCATGGTGACACTATCCTGGCCTGTCAAGATGAGTCTGCTAGTGAGAGAGAGCACTAATTTTACATTTTTACTGCTCCTTTGAAAATGCCAACATTTTATTTTTGTCTTTGGAGCACACCGCTTTTATTTTCAGTTAACAGATGAGAATTAAAGTAAGTGACATTCATTTGTACTGTCAGGCTCTCATTTCTCTGAGATTATATCTTCTGAAACGTCTTATCGGGTATGGTTTATGCCTTGGCAACAATCGATATATTCATTCTCCAGTGATCTGGGAATCAAATCTCTCTGTGTGAAGGAAACATTTATATGTATTTTATGGTTCATTAAGTAAAGCAAGTGAAATCTGTGGCTGTACAATATCACCAAAATACTACTTAGAATGAATTGTGACTCCTTTATTGGATGAAATAGTAATTAAATTCATGTACTATAAAGAGACACAGGAAAGTGTTTCAATCTTTTCTGAATGGAGTTTTAGAAATCAAAACTAGAAAATGCCTATATTTGAGATTAAATGCTTTGAAAAGTCATCCCAAAGAGAAGAAATCTTAATATGGCAGGTAGTTAGGAATGTGAAGTTATTTCTTGCCAGGCCTTCCTTACACCCCAGCCCCTAAACCCTTTACTTGATGCTGAGGCAATTATGCCTCAGACATAATAGGGTTTCTTAAGGCCTGTTTCTCTCACTGGATACGATTGAACAAAGCAGACCGAACTGGGAAAATAATTAATTTTAATGAGACACTGGAGAAGTTTAAGTGGCTCCTTTCCATTTTCTTTGATCTAATATAATGAATGCTCATGAAGCAAACAGAACAAAAAGGTTACATCTAGTTCTTAAGAGAGATGATACTTCTATACAATCTAGCGAAATTTCCTTTCACAAATCATGTTCACAATACGGTTGTTCAAACATGACAGAATATCCTGGACCTCTGTATTTTTTTTAATCATATATGTCAGCTAAATTATACAAAATATATACCTTACAAAGGTACATGAAGGGCATGCGTAGTTATTTCTCTCTCTTCAGGTCATGGATGTAGAAATTTCTTTTTTAGGTGTTTAGTATCTTCTTTTAATTTAAAAAAAAACTTTTTTATGGAGAATATCCTGTCTATAGTTTCATCTGACTATTTAACGGATTGTGAGCTACTGGATGGGGAAGACAGTACCATATTCCTCTTTAAAGCCCAGCACCTTTTGCAGTGCTAGTGCATATGGGCTCAGTAAATGTTTGTTGAAATAAATGTATGAATAAATCACCACTAAAAGGAAGCCACTGTTTACATTTTGCTTTCTATCTTTTCAGACTTATAAGTCTGTCAAAAAAGTCTGAAAAGAAATGTTTATACTTGTTAGGAAAGGAGATGCAAGAGTAATAAACCAACCCTGGGATCTTAGTGGCTCGAAAGATTTTCTTGGTAAGGCAAATACCACTGTGGGCCAGGTGGCTCTCCAGGGCTGCTCTCTTCCAAGCAGTGACTCAGGTAACCAGGAAGCTTCCATCCTGTGACTTTCCCGCCTCAACACATGGCTTCTATGATTGTTGCCAAAGGGGGATGACAGAAATAAAGATAGCAGATCAACTGTTTTTTTTTTAGTTTTTTAAAATAACATTTTAAAACTTTTAAGTTTAATTGTGCAATATAGAAAATGGAAAAACAAAAAACAATGAACAGAAAAGTCATCTAGAACCAAAAACAGTTTGATATCCTTCTATGTCCTGTGTGTGTATACACATAACTGAGCATACATTGTCATGTGACCCCACAGAATGCATCATGCTTTTTCATATATCGTGAATACTTACCAATTCCAAGTCCCAAAGCTATGAGTATTGTGATAACCAAGAATATAAGACACCAACTCAATCAGGGGGAAAAAAATGTATTCCTACCTTTCTTGGGCACAAACATTTCATAAAAGGCAAAAATGGCAACAAGCCTGTAGGATATTGGCAGAGTTACAAATACTGCATTCCCTTAATGCTCAATTTAAAATGAGACATAAAGCAATAGAGTACAATAAGTGTACTTCTTCTAAGAGAATTCATGATAAGATCTATATTGAAATATTAGCAAGAAAGTATGTTTCTACTGAATCCCTTAATGTTTTCTTATGGTACAGCCATACCAACTGTTAGCAAAGAATGGAAGTAAGGACACATTTGCATTCGTTCCCTCCCCCTGCACTTCCTTGTGCCCCTCTGCAGCAAAATTAATGAACAGGTCCTGATACATACTACTCAGAGGCAGTTTAACAATTCCGTAACAAAGATGCTTTCCTATTAGTTTAATAAAAAGGTATTTATAAATTTGTTAATTCAATATCTCTACTTTTATCATACATTGTTATCTCAAGAGAGCTAAAAAGCTTAGACGTTGTGAAATAAAGAATGGACCTTATCCACAATAAACACAAGCATTTTACAAAAACTGCACATATAGAACTATGGTTGTCATCTAAAACAATCTTCTAGATATAGGGATGCCAGCAAAGAGCCCTTCCCTATTCTTTTCCTCTTCTTTTTCCACCATTTCAATAACTAAGCACAGAAATCCGTCTAGCTCCAAGAGGTGGATTAACAAAGGTCACTCCCAGAAGACAGTCCTTCCTATAAAATAACACAAGGACATTTATATAGGGACTATTTTACTACCTCTATTTTTAACATACTTTGGACCTTAGGACTGTCCTTTAATACACAGCAATACTAAAATGCCTATATAGAACAACCTGAACTTGTCTAACAACTCACAGGCAAAGAGCCCTTCCCTGCACACGACCTTCCCTGCCCTCCCCCCACCCCATCAATATACTGCTCCAAGACATCTAGTTTAACAATTCCATTTCACCAATATTGTCGTTCCTATGTAATAACAACAAAAAAGAAATAGTTAAAGTGTTATTTTGCACTCTACTTTTAACATATGTGGCATACTTCTAAGCATCTAGAAAGACTAGATATTTCAAATAAGGACTTGCATTTGTCCATGAATACAGTAGCATTGAATAGAGTGCACACACATAAAAAAGGATATAATCTGAAAGTGTCTTTGAAATAGGAACATTCTGACCTAGAACCCTTCCCCCTCTCACCTCTGTCAACCCAGTAGTTGCATCTTCAATGCTTAGAGGGGATTTTTAACAATTTTGCTTCCACAAGTAAAATCCCATCATTTTTAGAACTAAGTTTTCCCTATAAATTTTAACACAAAGTTGTACAAAATGTATGTTTACTAATTCTACTTCGGTCATATACTTGGCAACCTCTTTAACATCTGGAAAGACTAGATGATATAAAATCAGGACTTGTTTGTCCATTATATGTACTATATACACAGCAAAGTAAAGCAAAATTCATAGAACATATAGATGATGGTTTCCCTTGCCTAACTATAGACTTACTGGCATAGAAGCCTTTGGCATTTCCTTCTCCATCCTCTCTGAACTGGTACAACATAATGTGTACTGCTCTGGAGGTGGTTTGACCATTCCATTTCCAAAGGATATTCATATCAGGGAAGCAGATGTGGCTCAACTGATAGAGTATCTGCCTACTATATGGAGGGTCCAGGGTTCGATACCCAGGCCTCCCGGCCCATGTAGTGAGCTGGCCCATGCGCAGTGCTGCTGCACACAAGGAGTTGCTGTGCCATGCAGGGGCATCCCTGCATAGGGGTGCCCCACGTGCAAGGAGTGCACCCTGCAAGGAGAGACACTCCACATGAAAAAAAAAAAAAAGCACAGCCCGGCCAGGAGTGGCACTGCACACATGGAGAGTTGACGCATTAAGATGATGCAAGAAAAAAGACACAGGTTCCTGGTGCTGCCTGACAAGAATCAAGCAGACACAGAAGAACCCACAGTGAATGGACAACAAGAGAATAGACAGTGGGGGGAAGGGGAGAGAAATAAATAAAATAAATCTTTTAAAAAAAGATACATTAATTTTAACAAAATAACTAAAAAATGTGTTATTTTACTACGTCTGCTTTTAACATACTGTGTCTGACAGTTTGAGATTATTTTTGTGAATCCCAAAAAGAGAAAGATTATGTTTGTAAACCAACCTATTCTTCTGGGTGTAATACCCTTTGATTATATTGGATTCAGTTGAGGGGTCCTTGATTAAATTACTTGTTAAGTTTAGGGCTTTGATTCAACCACGTCAGTAAGTTGTGACTCAGGTTGAGTCCCCACCCCCTTGATGGACTGATATAAATGGACACTCACTCAAGAAGGTGCATGGGAAGAGAGAGAGCTCTGTCCTTTTTGATCCTGAGGCCCTGGGGAGAGATGAGCCATTTGCCTGATAGCTACAGCTGAGACTGGAAGAAGCTGGGCCCATGGACCTTTAAGAGGAAGAGGAAGGCCAGGAAGGAGCGACCAGGCAGCGATCAGTCAGTGGCAACTGACTTTGGTAAGAAAGCAGCGTTGAGTTGGACTCTTTAGGGCCTTATAACTGTGTTTTCCCCAAATAAATACCCTTTATAAAAGCCAACAGATTTCTGGTACTTTGCATTAGCACCCATTTGGCAGACTAATACATTTTGTATACTTCTAAACATCTGGAAAGACTAGATATTTCAAATAATGACTTAAATCTGTCTACAAACACACAGTATTGTTGAATAAAGTACACACATGTAACAGTGGTTATATCTGAACGTGTCTTCTAAATAGCCCTTCATTTCTCCCAATTCCTTCTCTTCACCACAAACCTAGTGGATGAGTTACAGGCACATGTGTCATTTAGATGTAGTTTTACAACTTTATTTCCAAAAGTCATTTTCAGAAGACAGCTTTTCTATCAATTTTAATACAAAGTTTACAAAATGTGTTAGTTTACTAACTCAAGGTTTGTCATACATTGGCAACCTCTTTAATATCTACAGACTAAATATTATAAAATTAAGACTCACTTATCCAATATATGCACAATATATACAGTACAGCAAAGTTAAATGAATGTACCTAATCTACAGAGCAATGGATAATCAGAATTTATCTAGTATTCACTAACAAAACACTTTTTGCAATTTCTCCCCCTCCCCCCCCACCTTGAAACTAACTCGTTTTGTCATACATTGGCAACCTCTTTAATATCTACAGACTAGATGTTGTAAAATATAATCTAGTCTGTAGATAGACTCTTTAAGCATCTAGAAGAGTAGATGCTATAAACAAGGACGTGTTTGTCCATTATATACACTATATACACAGCAACAAATGCATGAGCACAGAAACAACCGCTAATCCCGCCTCTTTATAATGCTCGCATAGAGCTCTCTGTACCTTCTTCCTTCTCCCCCAAACCAGTGCACAAATTGTGTACTACTCAGAGAGGTGGTTTGTCCATTCCAAAAAACCCAGTGTTTCATATGAATTATGACAAAAAGCTATATACAGAACAGAATATGTTCTTTCATTATCCTCTACTTTTAACATGTGCCAGGCACTTCAGAACATCTAGAAAGAGAAGATATTAAAAAAAAAAAGTATTTAGGAATGTCAGCTATATAGAGGGAGATTAGTGAGGAATAAAACACACAAACAGAATATGGTTATAATTTGAAAATATCTTCTAAATATGACCAGTCTGGCATAGAACCTTCTTCCTTCCTCTTAGCTTTCTGCTCCATGTCCTCTGACAAGTGTGGATGTGTGTTGCTCCTGGTATTGCTATCCCAGTTTAAATTCCATTTCAAAGCTATTTCCAGAACACTTTTCTTTTCTATGAATTTAAATTTTTTTTTTTTTTTTTTACACATGGGCATTACAAGACGTGTGATTTTCTAATTCTACTTTATCATACGTCGGCAACCTCTTTACATCCAGTAAGCCTGGATGCAGCCAAAGTTTTCTTTTAAAATGTTGGGGAATAGTTGAGGGCAGCTTTTTCATATTATGTACACAGGCCTTCTCTAAACGACCAATAAATCTTCCACGGGTGGTGGGTGCTTCTTATTGGCCAAATGTGGCACGCTATTCTACATTTCTCTCTTCCAATATCAAGCAAGGTCTGGTAGAAAACAGGACTAAACGTCCGATGGCCAGCTAGCTGTCTCACGGGTTGGCGTCCAGGGCTCCACTCACCCTCCAGGCCATTCAGGGCTTTGTCCGCTCTTGTCGGGGCGAGGTGGCATCGGAGTGGTCACCCTAGTTCCCGGAGTTGCAGGGAACTAGCAGGGATGGAGCTTGAGTCCACACAGCCCTGCCTTCTGGGCCCTCGAGGCCTCTGCCAACTCTCCCTGCCGCGCCCGCTGCCCAAAGGGGCTGCGTCTTAGGTGACCTGCCGGGGGCTTAGCCACCGCACCGCAGATCTGAGCAGGTAAGCTGGGCGGCAGGCGGGGTCCAGGCTCAGGGCCTCAGGACCTGGCGGGAGCGGCGGCCCGGTGGGCAGAACCGGTGGGCAGAACAAGCGAGGACCGTGGGTCTCCGCAGGGCAGAGGCCCCCAGCTCCCCGCTTTGCACAGTGCTCCCTGCAGACCAACCTGCCGCTGCCCTGGCTAACACACGTTATCACTGGCCTGACTAGCCACAGGGCTTACAGATATTTTGAGCAAGGCTGGAAATGGAGGGAGTCAATGCTGAATAGTCCAAAGTGAATATACCTCTGCAATGCAATTTCTATACAATACTCTATCACGTGGCTGTGCCATAATTATTTTCACCAATTCCTTGTTGTTGGACATTATAGTAACTTTCAATTCTTAGATATTATAAATAATGTGGTTTAAGGGGGGAGGAAATGCCAACAATGAATGCACATTTCTAGTTATTTCAGGATAATTTCCTAGGAATAAATGACCTTTCCAAAGGAGACATCCTTAATTTTAGAGCAGTGGTTCTCAACCTGGGGTGATTTGTCCCCATTGAGGACATGTGGTAATGTCTGGAGACATTTTTGGTTTTCAAAAGTGAGGAGAAGTGGTGCTACTGGCAGGTAGGTGGTAGACAGGCCTGGAATGCTACTAAACACCCTACTTTGCAAGGGTCAGCCTCCCACAACAAAACATATCCAGCCCCAAACGTCAGAGTGCCGAGGTTGGAAACTGTTTTAAGACTATAAACATGTCCTTCTGGAATACAGGAGCCTTGGTAGGTATATATATATTTTTTACTTCCTTATTATAATGAGTTTTAACCTTTGCGTAGTACTTTACCATTTACAAAGGGCTTTCATACACTTTATTTCATTTTTATCCTCAGCGAAGTCTTGATGGTTGGCTGGAGAAAATTGTCTTAGGTAAGCACCACTTTAGACTGAGAACACTAAGAGTCAGAGAGGTTAAGGGATTTCTCTGCCATCCTATACAAGCTCTGCTCTAAATCCAGTTTTCTGACTCTTGGTCCACATCTCACAATGGCCGGCAGCTGTTCCCAGGCAAGTGGGATTCTCAGGTACCTCCAGTACGCGGCTGAGAGGTAGAGTAGCCTTAATTAGTGGGAGAGACCCTCCACCCTAAGTACAGAGGCAGGGTTGGGAAGTCGACCAAAAGAAAGAAAAAAGCAGTAGAGACAGGAAAAGAAAGGTTCTTCTGTTTGATAATATTGTCTGGGGACAGTGATCTCCTTAGAAACTGGTTGAGGGAGCATCTTGCAAGTGCCGAAGACTACGTTTCTTTCAAAGCCAAGGCGAAAGAAGAAAGGGGTAGAGGTGTGTTAGAAATGTGGACCCTCATGTATAAACTGATTGACAAATAACTGGCTAGAGTTTCCCCGACTGTTGGCATGTCCGGCCGATTTGAAGTGGATGAGGCTGAGACTTGGGTGGTTGGAATGAGTACAGGAGCAAAGAGGAAAGTTGGGTGGGTGACTGGAGACTAGCAACCTAACCAATAACTGCAGTTTATTTTTCTGGCCCCTGGTACATTGGTGACATCTGGGCTCATTTACAATTACTTCCTGAAAGCATGTTTCATCGCACAAAAATCTCTTATGACATTTTGACTAGAAATTAATTTTCAAATAACCCTTTATGCTGCTGGTGGTTTGAAGCTGTGTGTACCCTGGAAAACCATTGTTCTTAAAGTTAATCCGTTCCTGTGGGTGTAAACCTATTATAAGTCGGCCTTTTGATTAGGTTACTTCATTAAGGCATGGCCTAGAGTAAGAGGCCTTAATCCTCTTACTGGTGTCCTTTATAAGAGATAGAAAGCCACAGAAGAAACTGAAATCAAGAAAACCCAGAAGAGAAGGGAGACATCAGCAGGCACCACCATGGGTCTTACAATGGGCAGAGGAATCTGGGATCACTAGCAGCCAGTCTCCACGAAGAAAGCATTGCTGCCTTGATAATGCCTTGATTTGGATATTTTTCTTAGCCTCAGAACTGTAGCTTGTAAGCTAATAAATGCCCATGTTAAAAGCCTACTCATTTTATGGTAACTGCTTTGAGCAGCTTAGCAAAGTAAAACAAGCCCTTTCCAATTTTATATGACTTGTTGATTGGGTTTTTCTGAACCAGTAAAACTAACTTCAAATCCCAATCATCTCACTGGCCTACAACCTCCTGTTCATCTTACACTAAGTGAAATCCAACCAAATGGTTTCTATTATTGACACCATTAATTATTGATCACAGTTTTATTGTCATGGAGGAAACCATGGTATTCACATTTTTTGTGTAAGTGTATTGGACTTATTATTTGTGTTTTATTATTTGTACATTTGTTTTAGTCAATTATTAAATTTTTTAAGTGAAATAACATTTGGGAGAAATTTTGGTCTCTATTTTTACCTTTACCTTCTCTTTAGAGCAAATGGTCTTGATTTTCCAAAGAAAATAGTATATATTCTTTTAAACTTTCTTTTAAAGATAAACAACTAAAAAGCAGACTCAATTGGAAGAAAAATAGTTAGAGCATAGGTGGCATGAATTTGATAAAAATTCATAAAGGTGGAATTTGAAAGAATAGTGTCTGGAAAACACTGGTTTAGCCACCCCTAGAGCCCATTTCTAGGACTTTTGTGGCTGGATGTGTACCTTTCTCTGTAAAGGTAACAGAAGGTGGTTACCAGTCCTGGCTGTACATTAGAATTACGTGGAGAACTTCTTTTAAAATGCTGATGCCTAGACCCCAGTTCAGACCAATTAAATCAGAATCTCTGAGTGTGCCACCCGGGAATGGGTACTTTATAAAAGCACCATGTACAAAAATAAAAAGAAAAAAAAATAAAATAAAAGAAAAAAAATAAAAGCACCATGTATTAGTCTGCCAAAAGGGTGCTGATACAAAGTATCAGAAATCTGTTGACTTTTATAAAGGGTATTTATTTGGAGTAGACACAGTTCTAAGGCCATGGAAAGTCCAATTCAAGGAACCATAAGAGGTGCTTTATCACCAAAGTCAGCTGCGGTGTGTTGAAGCAAGATGGTGAGTGATCTCTGTGAGGTTTCAGCCTTCCCCTGTGGGCTTTGTCTCTCAGGCTCAGCTGTTCTGCTTCTTCCAGATTTCATCTCTTAGTGCTTCTTTATCAGTCTTGGCTGTTCCTGCTCTCTCCCCAAGGTCAGCTGTAAACTATCATGCAAAATGGTTCATCTCCCCCGGGGCTTCAGCTGTTTGAGCCTTCTCCCATCACATGGCAGGATCAAAAATGACAGAGCTCTCTTTCCTGTGAGCGCGTGTGAGTATCCATTAATATCAGACCCATCAAGGGGGTGGGACTAAGCCTAAGTCCCACCCACTGATATAGTCTAATCAAAAACCCTAATCTTAATAGGTAATCGAATCAAATACACCAAGCTGAATTTAATGCAATCAAAGGGTATCACACTCAGGGGAATAGGATAGTTTACAAACATGATCTTCTCTTTTTGGAATTCATAAGTATTCTCAAATGGCCACACTGTCCCAAGTGATTCTAATGTGAAGGCAGTGTCAGGAGTTACCTGTATAAGATCTCCTCCCTTCCCTTCACAATGAGCTCCAAGACACAATAATTTGAGAAGTGAAAAATGTATGTCTTATTGTGGCTTAAACTGTATTTGAAGAAATATAAAGTACTTCTACAAAACAATTGGAATGCATATTCTCATTAAAATCTAAAAATCATGATTCCATTTTCACTTTTAATCTTTAATAGTAAACACCAAACTTTGTAAAAGAATGAAATTTCCTCAGTTTCAAAATAACATATTTCTCCCTGTGTCATAACTAAATTGAATTCCAGAAGCATATTGTTGGTCCCAGATTTAATTGAAAGGCATGGCAAATTTTAATTTCTAATGGGATAAGTAAAACAACACATGAACAGTCTGTTTTGACTGGAACAGTTGTCAAATCAATAATTAATTGCATTTATGTCATTTTATGAGACGGACAAAAAAGATTGACTTTTGAAAGAAAAAGAGCCCCATAATATGAAAATAATGAAAGGCCTGGGTCATTTGATCTTGTGACCTAAGTTTTTGGAAAAAGCTACAGTGCCACAGTGTGCTCTTGATCTAGAGCAGCACCGAGTCCACATTTCATAATTAGCAGTGGCAGTCTTTATGGAGTATTAATTGTTCACTAGAAGGAGCATTTTTCACAGTGAAGCTCTTGGTACACTGCACAACTAATAGAAACTGTTCCATTTATATTTGTGCAGTAAGAGGCACTAAAACATCTATTTAGATTTCCCTGTTGATGTCTCATGGCCTGATCCAAGCAATCTGAGGCTATTGTCAGGCCACTACTTTCTTCTTCCAGAGTGAGATGAGGGTTGATATGTTCATTTTCAGCAACCTCTAAAAATGAAATATAATAAATGCCAAGGGATTACAAGATTTTATTTACAGTTGACAGAATATTAAGGGAAAAATAAACCGTAATATCTTAGTTCAATTTTTGCAAATTTCTCTAGATTTCACCAAGTAACCAGATATTGTCCAAGCATTTTGGGAAGCAAGAGGGCATGCTTCAACCACAACCCCACACCTCAGATTCACAGTGGATGCTAGAATTTGCTCAGGGCTTTTATTAAAATTCACTTGTTCCACTCCATGGAAGGAGGGATTAAAAAGGTTAAGTTATTTTGCCAGCTCACTGATGAGACTGAAGAACCTTATCACAGAACACCCCACTTATCCAGAATTAGAGGTAGAACAAGAGCTTCTGGGTCAATAAATTTTAAGGATAACAGAGCTTTAAGGATAATCAAGGTGCTTTTATTTTAAACACTAGTTAATACTGTTTCTAAGTTACCGCAAGTGAAGTAATTCTAGAGCAAGAAAGAGCTTGAATAGACATTTCATCAAAGAGGAAGTGCAAATGGTCAAAAAGTGATGAAAAAATGTTCAGCATCACCAGCTAATAGGGAAATGCAGAACAAAACTACAATGACATCCATTTCACAACTTATAGAATGGCCATTATTTAAAAAACAAAGCTACAAGTGCTGGAGAGGATGTGGAGAAATAGGAACACTCCTTCACTGTTGGTGGGAATGTAGAATGGTATAGCCGCTGAGGAAGACAGTTTGGCAGCACCTCAAAAAGCTGCATATAGAACTTCCATGTGATCCAGCAATTCTGTTACTAGGAATATATTCAAAAGAACTGAAAGGAAGACTGAAAACTGAGATTTGCACACCAATGTTCACAGCAGCATTATTCACAATTGCTAAAATATGGAACCAACCCAAGTGTCCATCAACCAATGAACAGATAAACAAAATGTGGCACATACGTACAATGGAATACTATTAGGCTGTAAGATACAATTGGGATGCATATGACAACATGGATGAAGCTTGAGGATATCATGTTAAGTGAAATAAGCCAGACACAAAGGACAAATATAGTCTCACTAATATGAAGTAAATACAATGAGTAAACTCACATTGTAACCTATACTCTAGAGTATAGGTTTTTAGGAAATAGAATGTGGGCTGAGAGTGGGAGCTGATGCTTAATGCATGTAGAATTTTTAATAAGGTTTATTGTAAAAGTGTAGAAATGAATAAAGTTGATGGTAACACATTACAGTGAGTATAACTAACATTGCTGATTCATAAATGAGATTGTGGCTGAAAGGGATAATCTGTGGATATAAATGTCAATTGAAAGAAAACTAGAGAATACTCTAGTATAATACAGTGATTTTGGTGGTGGATGAAGATTGTGGTTAATAGTATAAATGTAAAAATGTTCTTTTACAAAGTGTTAAGAATATAGTGAAACATGGGAAAATTACAACTAATGTAACTTATTGATGACAGTTAACAGTAATATTGTAATATTTTTGCAGCAATGACAAAGAAGATTTATCAAATCTAAGGAACAACAATAGTGGGGATATAAGGGTGTATGGAAGTTTTCCTTTAGGAGTAATGAAGACTTTCTGAAATGGACTGAGTTGATGACAGCACAACTGTGTGATGAAAATGAGAGACACTGAGTGTACACTTTGAATGTATTGTATAAAGCATGGGACTGTATAACACAGGGAAGCCAGTGGTGGAAGATAGACTATAGTTAACAGAACAAATATGAGAACATTAGAACATTCTCTCATGAACTATAACAAATAAATAATACTAATACAGGGTGTGAATAATTAGGGGGGGTTGGGGGAAAATACAACAAATGGAAGATATGGACTATAGTAAGTAGTAATATTTTGATGAAGCTTTTCCACAGTTTGTAACAAATGTTTCAGAACAGTGCAAGGTGTTGGTGGTGGGGTAATGCATGGGAGCCCTGTATGATTAAATGTTTGTAAGTTCACAGTTTTTCCTATATACTTATTATTATGTGTGTTCATGTATGAATGATACATTTTAATGAAATATTATTTAAAATTTATTCAGTATAACGTTCTTATTTTTTGAGTAAGACAAGTAAGACATAGTGAGTTTAAGATATACCCAAGGTCCCACAGTGTGCTATCTGGAGCAAACTGGGCAGAAGGGTCAATGCCAGCCATCCTCAAGAATGTAATAGCTTCCTCTACCATGAGGCAAGAAGTAGGGTTGCAGGGGCACTGAGGTCAATTATGGGAGGAGGTCATGTAGTGGCAAGTTAAGTTTCAAAGGAATATGGTGAAGAGGATTGGAGGTAGAGTTGGGAGACAGCGCTATTTATTGGGAGAATTTCTGCTCATCTTTCAAGTTTCTGTTAAACATTTCCTGTTACCTCCTTTCTATCTAAGAAGAATTAGCCTTGCACAACTGTCTTCTCTTAGCCCTTTATCCAGGGTCTACCGCTTATCACATTAGGTTTCATAAATGTGTAGCCTAAAGGAAGGAGTGTTGTTTAATCAGATATATGTACTCTCAGTATACTCAGCTCATCTGACATATAGTAGGTGCTCAAGATATATTAGTTGAGTACTTCAGTAAATAAATGAGTGAATGATAAACAAATGAAAAATAAACAGCAACTGTTTCCTGACTCAGGATGTAGAAGCCTTCAAGGATGCCCACTTTACTCATGGCCCAGGCTGCTGGGCTTTTCTAGTTGCTTTTAGTTCCATCTCATCTTTTGCCATCAGCTCCAACTTGCAGGAAACTAAGCTTATTAGATCACTAACTACAATACTAGGGGCAAGAAGTGACCATATGCATTGGGTCACTGAAAAAAACTGATTCCTTTATTTTTTCAACAAATATTTCTTGAGAGTCTACCATATGCCTGGTGCTGTTGTAGTCTCTAGTGAAATCAGCAAAACTCTGCCCTTGTGGATCTTACATTCTAATTGGGACCAGAGAATAATCCAAAAGATGATGCAATAAACTGTTGTGTTGTGATGAAGAATGATGAAAACAAATAAAGCAGGGTATAGGCCTGTACAGAGCAGGAGGGCTAGGCATTGGGAGAAGAATGTCTCTTGGAGGAGGTGACCTTTGAGCAGTGGTCTGCTTTGTTCATCTTATCTCAGAACTGCAGATCCTGAGATCCCAGACTTCTCTAGATCCTCTTTTCCACAGATATTTTATTGCTTGGCCCTGTCTGTTTTGAGTGTAGTGGTAATGGTCTAGGTAGCCATCCCTTTTCCTAAATGTCTTCTGTCGGGTATGGCAGGACCCTCCATCCATTCATTGGCTTGACAGTTACTTGTGAGAATTCATCTCATACTAGGAAATATATAGACCTTGGAAATGCAGCCAGACAAGTAAAACATGACTGCAGCCCTTGGTGAGCTAATAGATTAGTAAACATATAACAAATAAATGCAAAAAGGTATGACACTTGCCTTGGGAGCTGTATGTCCTTGGGGGCAAATGACAAAGTATTTCCTTAATCTGGAAATACAAGAAAGAAGAAATGATGCCTGAGCTGAGTTGTGAAAGAAACGTAGGCATTTTCCACCTTTACAGTGGCATAATCCAAGTAGAGGCAATAGCAAAGGCAAAGACTTGTTTGGACCTCAAGTCTTCTGGTTTGGCTCATTCATAGGCTGTGAGGTTAGGGAGAGGAGGCATAGTAAAAGATGTGAATCTAGGCATAAGCATGGTTTAATCCTGAAAAACTTTGTACACAGTCAAGTTTAGGGACAATGGAGACATGGTTAGCAATGTAGAGTGCAGCCTCTTAATGAGGGTTTTCAAAGGCATTGTGGAAAGTATTTGTATATATTTAAATATATATAATATATATAAATATTATATATATATATATATGTATGTATACAGCCATGCATACGTACTCAGGGCTATAGGGAGCCACCGAAATTATTAGGAAGACAAAGAGTAGGGTGACCAAAGTGGGAGGAAGGTTAGATTAGCAGCTGAAAGACTTGTTAGTTGACTATTGCAGTAATCTTTGAGTTTTTGATGAGATTCTGGAACAGATTATGGCAAGAGAATGAAACAAAAATGATCATTATTATTATATAAGAGCCTCAGTGCCAAGGCAGACATGACAGGACTGGGCAATTGAGTGGATTTGCCTAATGGAAATTACTAACCTTCCATTCAGAAGGTTTTATCTTGTTTACCTCTTTCCCTCCTCTTCCAAGTGCTGAAAAGAATGCTATATCCTGGCTAATGAGCTTTGGTTTATATGACATTAGTTGGATTTTTTATTAACCAACAAATGACAACTTCCCATTCTTCTCTATTAGGCAATGAATTTTAAATGAAAAAAAAAAAGAGGCGTTTAGGAGGCCAGTTTCACATCACTGCTTTAATTTCTTGTTTGTCAATTTGTTACAGACTGCCAATGCTGCGGAAACAGATGACTGCTGGGCAAAAGAACACAGGAACGTCTGTGATTCCCTCTAGGCTTTTAGATGAGTCTTCTGCAGCTACACATAATAAACTCATTTTCTTCACCTACACAATTGATGGAAATGGGAATTTAAGATTCTTAGTATTGCTACCCTATTCAGTGCCTTCTGGCTCTCCCACCCCACCCTGTCTGTGTACTCCTTTGTAAGAAAGGCAACTATATCTAAGTTAAGAATTATCTTATGTGTCAGGACAAAAAAAAAAAAAAAAAGACAATTTAACATGCTCTGGAATTAATTCAGAAGTAATAGACCCTTGAATGAATTTAAACTTGTCTCTGAGTTTTAAGCACCAATCAAATAATTTGATAAGGTAAATTAAGGAAGCCAGCATGTATAATTCATCCATTTTATTGCCTGCATTTTGAGATTAAGTGTGCAAAAGCACTTAGGGGATGTGTTAATGTTCCTTCCTAAAAAGCCACATGGCCTTCTCTAATTCCCACAAACACTCTTTTTTATAGTAAAGTGCCATTTGGTTGTTCTTAACAGGAAATAGCACAGTCCATCCTCCAAATCCAAATGGCCACCTGCATGAGTCCAGAATTTAATAAAGACCAAAAAGCTGCATCAGTCAATGATAATGTAAAGGTCTTCATGAAGCTGATGGAATTGGTTTGTTAAAAAAAAAAAATCATGGAGTGTCAATTTTCTAAATGGATTAGATTGAGTTAAGGATTGTATTACAGCTTTCTTCTATTTTGAAAAATCGAAATCATTCCAATATTTCTTATGACAGAGATTTCCTAAATAGACCCTCAAAAGAAAATGAAGCATTTACTAATGGGCATTTTCAAGCTGTCAATCATAATTCTTTACCCAGCTCTCTACTGCCCAAGGTCCACTCCACAAGATACCACAGGGCCTAAGTACCTCCCAGATGTTGGTGGCAGATACAAGGATGGGATATTTAGTCACCTGAGATGTGAGAAGAGACAAGCTGTTTATTTTCGTTGCTCATTCTTTGGAATTTTTCTCCAAGGCTGAAGAAAATGTGCTTGAGGTGTGGATCCCCCGGGGAATGCCAATGGGAGGGGGTTATCTGCCTGAGCGGGAGGATGGAGGAATGGGACCTTCTTACCACCCCCTACTCCAGTGGCCTCAAGTTATATTAAATTGTGTATCAGAATCACTTGGAAGACCCCCACCCCCAGAGATTCTACTTCAGTGGGTCTAGGGTGGAAGCCAAGAAATTTCATTTCCAACAAATTTCCACGTGGCTCTGGTGCTGCTGGCCAGGACCACAAGTTGAGAGTCAGGCCTACAGAATCCTTTCATTCCTCTTGGGAGGAGACTGGTGACCAGCTGGGTACAGCACCCTGGCTGCTTCCTCTCCATCACTTCAGGTATCATTTATTCTTATTCTTACTCCTCATTAGCAATTTTCTCTCTATCCCTGCCACCAACATGGCCAGTGCCCTCTCTACATCTTCCCCCTCCTACTTGCCCTTGTTGGATCACCCTTCCTTCTCTTTTCTGCCTATTCATCTTCCTCTCATTTGCTAAAGCTCAAGTCAAATCCATTCTCTCTGCAAAGACTATTCTAATAGTTTTCATTTCTCTCTCCTTTTCTTAATTCTTCTAGGTTATTGTGTTCTGTAGCAAGTCTTCATTGTTTTCAGACTGATTCATAGGCTTTCCCTCTTCAACTAGAGTATAAACTGCTTCAGGGCTGGAGCTATTCAGAGTTAATCAAAATAGTAATAATATTTAACATAGCGAATGTTTACCCTGTGGAAAGCATTATTCTAAGCAGTTTACATGTATTAACCCATGACATACTATTAGTGTCCCCTTTTACAAGTGAGGAAATTGAAGAGCAGAAAGGGTAAATAACTTGTGTAAAGTCACACAGCTGTACTTGGTGGAACCTGGATTCAAACCCTGGCCACCTGAGTTTTTTAAGCACTACCCTGAGGTTTGTGAAGAGGGTCGGACAGGTGCCTCATGAAAAGCAGTCAGCACAGCACCTAGCACACAGCCTCTCAAGCACTTAGTAATTGGCAGTCATGACCCCAGAGTGTGGACCTCATCCCCAAGGGGTTATTTCGGGCACTGAGCCAGCACATAGCCTGCTTTTTCTTGTGATCACTTTTGGATCAATGTCTTTTGCTTTGTCCTGAGTACAGAGAGATGGTGATCATAAAATAAGAATGCAGAGTTGCTTTACAAATAACTCAACTGTCTTTGCACTATGCTATCCACCTTCTATCATTCCTTTCATAGATGAGGGCCTATATCTGAATGAGTGGGACTGGGTTGGGAAGTGTTCATGCGCACAGAACAATTGTTATGCGGGGAGATTCACTGCTCCTTTGGGGTTTAATCAACAATCCTGGCCTTATCAGCACTGTGGTGTGCACAACAGACACTGAAGGCCAGATGTGAAAATAGAAAATAAAATACAATGATGCAAAACCTATGTATTTACGACCATTTTCATAGCAGTGTCTTAAAAAGTGAAGCCAATAATGGCAATAAAATGCATTGATAATCACTATAAAAATATTGGTTTTGCAAACTCTATAATATAGCATTTATTGCATTGCTTTTCTTTTTTTTTTTTTTTGCTCGGAAGCAAATCTCTTTTTTTGGCAAATCTCTTAATTCCTCCCAAATGAACATGTCCATTGGTGTGCTGACAGCTTAGCACATTATTTGGATAAGGTGGCTTTTTTAGCATAGGAAGCCCAGACATTTGTAGTTTCAAAGGATAACATATGATTTATCATGCATCAAAATTCTGAATATGGCATGCAGTCAAGCTTGTCATTATACTAATTTTTCCCCTTAACTACTGAAGTACATGCTTTCGTGTACTCTTGCTTCCTTCTACCTGAAAATCAGGAAATAGTCTCACCAGTAGAAAGTACTTAACTCAAAACCATAAAGCACTCATTTTTAATCTGTATCACCTTGCAATGAGAGCACCAACATGCTATTCTGAACAAAGGGCTTTGGGGACAATGGGTGCAATTCACTGTGTGGACTGATCCCAGCCCCACTGGGCTAGATACGTGCACCAGAGTTGCTACTGATACCTGAGTCATTTTGTGTGAGCTAAATTAAGAGAAGGGAGCCACCCAGGGAATATGGATGCAAAGGCAGCCCATAGCCTCAAACAGGAAGTTGCCCGACACACTCCTGGGAAATGACAGCAGAGAAATCACACTGGCAGCAGCAATTCAGAACTGGGTTACAGTACAAAGGGTGTTTTTTTGTTTGTTTGTTTTTGTTTTTGAGCAAAAGTCTTGCTCAAAGCCGCATTGAGGCATGTGCTGCAAATACCAGTCCTTGTAAACCACAGCCCCAAGTTGCAGGCTATCTGGTTGCCTGACCAAATTTATGGCTTCATTTATTAAATAGAACACTATCTGAGACCTCTGCAAATTGCTGGCCACATACATACATCATGCATGGTCCTTTTTCAATTATCTATGCTAATGTGTGAGGGGAATGGGGAAAATAATTCATAATTGACCCCAAACATCATCTTCCATTCTTTCATGCCCTCCCTCTCCTCCCCACACCCAATTATTTCACCAGAGCTTTCAGCAAATAGTGACCTTGAGGATGTACCCAGATGTGCTTCTCTGGACCTCTAACTTGTCAGTGCTTGTTTTTGTTGGTGGATCTACTGCAGGAAAGGCAAAAACCTATGAAGTTGCCAGGACCCATGCAGTGAAGGGACTTACAGATTTCTCTCTGGTGGTCCCAGGATCCTGGGCCGATTACTGGACCTCTCTTTTTAACAGAAGCATCTGACTTCCCCTGGAAACACAATAGCCTTTGGTATATAACACAAAGATTTTTGTCTTGCTATATTTAGTTTCCTGTCAATTAGTGGTTCTTCCTCACTTCTTCCCAGGCCCATCTCAGAGAACCAGGTTAGCTCTAAAGGTGATGATCATTAGGAACAAACTGTGTAGGTGTGGACGTGTGTGTAAATTTAGAAATGTTGCTATTTTCTTCCAATGCTATTTCTTTCATCTTAAATCAAGAGGAAAAGAATTGCTAATGCTTGATTGAAATAGTTTCTGTCATTTTACCCTGTACTTGAGACCACGGCAAACAAATGTTCAGTTGTTTTTTTTTTTTTTCACTGAAATTTATTGGTATTTAGAGCTGAAGATTTCAGAAAACCACTCCAGTTCTCATGTCAGTGAGATCAATGCTGTTATATCTGGCTGAAGTGTCAAATCCCCAGGATCTGAGTGAGTTTTGAGCAAGACATAATTTAAGAGAAAAAAAAAAAACCTCTACTTTCTCAAAGCACATACTCCACCAATTAGCTGAATATCAAATACGTTTTTCCAGAGTGATCTTGTTGGTATGATTTAGACAGTTGCTTATCCATTGTTCTTTGCCTTTGTTTTGATTTTATATTCTGTTACTATATAGGGGGTTTGCCATATGGTCTGTTGACAACTTGGCCCCATTGTTACCCCCATTTCCCGCTCTCCTGCCTCATCCTTCCTCCTCATTCTTCTATGTGTAGGGATACCTCAGAGATATCACAGGTTCTGTTCCAGATCACTGCAATAAAGCAAATACTGCAATACAGCCGGTCAAATGAATATTTTTGGTTTCCCAGTGCATATAAAAGTTATGTTCACACTATAGTCTATTAAGTGTGTAATAGCACTGCATCTTAAAAACCAATGTACATAGCTTAATTTAAAAAATACTTTATTGATAAAAAATGCTAACCATCATCTGAACCTTGTTTTGTTGGTGGAGGGTCTTGCCTCAATGTTGATGGCTGCTGACCTATAAGGGTGGTGGTTGCCGAAGGGTGGGGTGGCTGTGGCAATTTCTTAAAATAAGACAACAGTGAATTCTGCATCGACTGACTTTTCCTTTTACAAAAGATTTCTCTAGATCATGCAATGCTGTTTGATAGCATTCTGCCCACAGTAGAATTTCTTTCAAAATTGAGTCAATCCTTTCAAACTCTGCCACTGTTTCATCAACTAAACTGATGTTATTTTCTAAATCCTTTCTTGTCATTTCAACAATGTTCATGGCATCTTCACCAAGAGCAGATTCTATCTCAAGAAACTACTTTCTTTGCTTATCCATAAGAAGTTTTACCATGAGATTACAGAAATTCAGTCACATCTTCAGGCTCTCCTCCTAATTCTAGTCCTCTTGCTATTTCCACCACATCTGCAGTTACTCTCTGCACGATGTCTTGAACTCCTCAAAGTCATTCATGATGGTTGGAATCAACTTCTTCAAAGCGCAAAAGTGTCATATTTTGACCTCCTCCCATGAATCACGAGTATTCTTAATGGCATCAAGAATGGTGAGTTCTTTCCAGAAGGTTTTCAGTTGACTTTGCCCAGATGAATCACTATCTATGACAACTATGATCTTAAAAACTGTATTTCTTAAATCACAAAACTTAAAGTCAAAAATTATTCCTTGATCTAGGGCTGCAGAATGGTTGTTGTGTTAGCAGGCATGAAAATGGCATTAATCCCATTGTATATCTTGATCAGAGCTCTTGGGTGTCAATAAGTAGAAATATTTTGAAGAGAATCTTTTTTTTCTGAGTAGAAGTTTTCAACAGTGGACTTAAAATATTCACTAAGCCATGTTGAAACAGATATGCTGTCATCAAGGCTTTGTTGTTCCCTTTATAGAGCACAGGCAAAGTGGATTTAGAATAATTCATAAGGGTCCTAAGATTTTAGAATGGCAGATAAGCATTGACTTCAACTTAAAGTCACCATCTACATTAGCTCCTAACATGAGAGTCAGCCTGTTCTTTGGAGATTTGAAGCCAGGCATTGACTTCTCTCAAGCTCTGAAAGTTCTAAATGGCATCTTCTTTCAACAGAAAGCTGTTTCATCTACACTGACAATCTGTTTAGTGTAGCCACCTTCCTTAATTATCTTAGCTAGATCTTCTAGATAACTTGCTGCAGCTTCTACACTAGTACTTGCTGATTGATCTCACACTTTTTTGTCTTGGAGACGGCTCCTTAACCTCATGAACGCAATGCCTGCTACCTTCAAACATTTCTTCCTCACCTCTCTTAGCCTTCATAGAATTAAAAGATTTAGGGCCTTGCTCTGGGTTAGGCTTTGGTTTAAGGGAATGTTGTGACTGGTTTGATCTTCTGTCTGTATCACTAAAACTTTTTCCATATCAGCAGTAAGACTCTTTATCTTATCATTCATGTGTTCACTGGAGCAATACTTTCAATTTCTTTCGAGAAGTTTTCCTTTGTATTCATCAATTGCCTAATTGTTTGGTGCCAGAGGCCTAGTTTTGTCTTGCCTTCCTCACTAAACTTAATCACTTCTAGCTTTTGATGTAAAGTGAGAGGTGAGGGATTCTTCCTTTAACTTGAACACTTAGAGGCCACTGTAGGGTTATTAACTGGCCTAATTACAATATCACAGTGTCTCAGGGAGTAGGGAGGCCTGAAAAGAGGGGGCAGACAGGAACAGCCAGTCGGTGGAGCAGTCAGAATACACATTTGTCGTTCAAGTCCACCATCTTATATGGATGCAGTTAGTGGAGCCCCAAAACATTACAATAACATCAAAGACCACTGATCACAGATCACCGTAGCAGATACAATAATAATGAAAATGTTTGGAATATTACCAAAATGTGACACAGAGACACGAGGTGCAAACATGCTATTGGGAAAATGGTGCGGATAGACTTGTTCCATGCAGGGTTGCCACAAACCTTTGACTTGTAAAAAACGTGGTATCTGCGAAAAACAATAAAATGAAATAGGCCTGTTTTTCAGAAGAAAGCCAGGGTTCTCATTTCTCAAAATTTCTTTCCCCATGTGCCTCTCGGTTAGATTTGACCAACGAGAGGCTCTACTGTGAGATGAGATGTAGAAGGCAGTAAAGAAGAAGAAGCCAGTTTTCTTTGCCAGTTTTCTTTGGAGACAGGTGCAGTCAGTCATTCAGATCCTTGGTTTTAAGTGACCCCCCCCTTCCCCCACCCCCAGACAGGTGGAACAGATTAACTTCCCTTGAGATCTCTGTATCTTCAGATTTCCTAAAAGCAAACTTCTGACCTTTATTTACTTAGCCAGCCCTTCGAATGGTTGTGTAAGCTTCAAATCCTCTATTACCTCTCTCTCTAATAAACAAACTAACTAAAATGGCTTCTGTTTTTGTTTTGTTTTTAAACCTGACTAAGGTAGGGATACAGGGGCATCATTTTATCATGCCTCTCCTAATAGAAACTGATAGAGAAATTAGTGTGAAAATATTTATTGAATGCACATACCTTACATTGTAGTATATTAGGGCACTAGTGGACATGTATCAAAGATAAAAAGAAGAATTTGAGGCTACTAAAGAGTTGCTGGGGTGCATGGGCTCCAATACGGTGTATTGTGGAGGTGTTGGAACGGGGCAGGCTGCCACAGTCTGCAACAACATGCCTTTAGCTATTAGTGTGATTGAAACTGCTGAAGCTCTGAATCTTGGAATCAGGCTAGGCCTTGACCCAAAACTATTGGCTAAAATCCTAAATCTGAGCTCAGGATGGTGTTGGTCAGGCGACAGTTAAATCCTGTACCCAGGGTGATGGATGGACTTCCCTTGGCTAATAATTATCAGGGTGGATTCAGAACAACATTCATGGTGAAGGATCTGGGGTTTGCACAGTACTCTGCTACCAACACAAAGAGCCCAATCTTCCCGGGCAATGTGGCCCATTAGATCTACAGAATAATGTGTGCAGAGGAAGACTTCTCATCTTTGTTCTAGTTTCTATGAGACCCTCTGAGTTTGTTCTTCAGCGATGGACGCTGACGGAAACCAAACTCTTATCCTGGAGGCCCCTTCTAGCCTACTGCAGAAGGAAATGGATTTAATTCAAGGTCACAAGTCTGCTTTGGATTGTCTAGGTTACAGTAAACCCTAAGATTTTTCACCCTTTTTTTTTAAAGATTTATTTTATTTATTTCTCCCCCTCCCCCAGTTGTCTGCTCTCTGTGTCCATTCACTGTGCATTCTTCTGTGACTGCTTCTATCCTTATCAGCGGCATGGGAATCTCTGTCTCCTTTTGTTGCATCATCTTGCTGCATCAGCTCTCAGTGTGTGCGGCACCATTCCTGGGCAGGCTGCACTTTCTTTCGCGCTGGGCGGCTCTCCTTACGGGGCTCACTCCATGCGCATGGGGCTCCCCTACGCAGGGGACACCCCTGTGTGGCACGGCACTCCTTGCGCGCATCAGCACTGTGCATGGGTCAGCTCCACATGGGTCAAGGAGGCCCGGGGTTTGAACCACGGACCTCCCATGTGTTAGGCGGACGCCCTATCCACTGGGCCAAGTCTGCTTCCCTTTTCACCCATTTTTAACTGCTTATTCTTTTTAGTATATTTAGCCAACATATGTTGACTGAATTTTTTTTCTCAGCAAGCCGTTAACCCACTGATCAACCATTTTAAGCAAATTCAACTAAATCATTGCCTAATACTTCAATGAGGATTTTATTTACTCCCTTACAAATAAAACCAGGTATTTTTTCAACAAGATAAACCCTATCTTAAATGAAAGAAAAGAAAGGCTAGTGGATTACTCCCTGCATCCCTAAGGAAGCCTGTGCTGTTGACATACTGGTGATAGTCTTAGGTTACTGAGGTTGCTGACTTATTTTCCCTGAGAGCTGATAAAGCAAACAAGCTTGTTGTTGTGCTTTATGATTTGAACATGGTTACAGTATTGTAGTGTGTTCCTCTTGTAACAATTCCCAAACTTAGCAAACTTGTTTTTTTATATTTTTGTTTCCTTGTACATTCTTACTACATATTTTTGGACTTCAAAAAAATGACATATTTAGACCCCTTCCCAAGCCAACAATGATACTTACTTTAGATGATTATTACAGTTTTCTAAATAAAGCCACATTATTTTGAATTCAAATAAATTTCTATGCTGATATAAAAATGATAAAATAAAGATACAATAAATGTATCTCTTTACATTCAGCACAGACATGAAAATGTATATGTTAGCACAATAATTCAAAGTGTGTGCCAGAGGCAAGATTAGACAGGGGAATTTGTTGAAGGCAAAACAATTGCATGGGTATGTTTCCAAAATCATCCTCCAGGGCAAACGCTTATCCCATGGAAGAGAGGCTGCCTGTCAGAACAGTAATGTGGTAGATAATAGAGGGATAAATATATGACCTGAGTTGTTCTCTCTTCCTGTCCTCCCATTTCCCACTGATGCCTCCCGTTGAGGGCAGAATGCTGTGGATACCTCCTGGAGAGGGCGACCCCTGCCTCTCCCAACACAGAGCTGAGCAGAGAAGCCTCCATAATGTATCTATGGGGCACATGGGGACTAACCAGACAATCACACCACTAGTTTTTTTTGGCTTTATTCATTTTTTAAAATGTTTACTTCATATATTTAACAAACTTATTTGAGTTGTCAATAAAATCTAATACAGTGTGAAACTGAACAAAGACAAGAACTGAATAAAACAAAGACAAGAACTGAATAAAGCAGTGGATCTCAAAGTACGTTCTGCAACACTCTTCGAGGTCTGAGAGCTCAGTTTATAATAATACTAAGATGTTATCTACCTTCTCACTCTCATTTTCTCACAAGTAAATAGTGGAGTTTCCCAGAGGCTTCATGATGAGTGATGAAGTCTTTGTTCTACTGGCTGATGGAATGTGTGCTTATGCATTTTTGTGTTTTAAAAAGTTCTGTTTTCATTTCTAAGATAGTAAATGATAGACATTACCCACAAGCCTGTAACTTGGGGATGACAAAGAGTTTCCCTCTGCAAAGATGGATGAGGCCACACGGTATGCCCATGACACAGAAACTATGCCTGTAGATTTAATTAGAGGGGCTAACCCATCAAGAAGAGGAACATCCCATTTGGGAAGACGTTTACAATGCCTTTTAGGGGCCCAATGCTCTATATAATCTCTTCTCAAAAATATTGACTGAAGAGGATGTTGAAGATAATAAAAACAATGTAGATGGACACCACTCCCACCCCAGAAAGGGTCAACATCCTAAATCTTAATAGTCTTCCTTGCTAATTAATACCTTGTAACGAGCCAGGGCCACTTGGGATGGGACACAGGACAGGCCCCGATGGGGAAGGGGTGGGGTCAATGCAGGAGGAGGAACTTCCAGGTTAGGGGTGATTTGGAAGGAAGGCAGAGGACCTCAAGAGTCAGAGGTCCCCCACTTTAAATGTCTCCCAGGGCAGTTGCTCATTTTTGTTCTCAATAGCTTGCTGATGGCAAAAATGGCTGTTTTCCCAACAATCTTCAGGAAGTAGAAAACACAAAATTCTGTCTTTGACTTTTTAAAATCCTGCAATTTAAGCCAGTCTGGGTTTAGATACAATCAAGAAAAATCAATACACAGATCCTTATCAAATATTAACAAGGCCATTTAATAAGAAACTCAGTTATATGATGCAACTAAACCCTGATAAAGATTTTTAAATTGGTAATAAATTCAATTAATGACATAGTTATTATTTAGAATCGGAATTCATAGACATAGTACCATGGTATCTTGAATGATATTCCTAGTAATGGATTATTTTTAATATTAATAACATGTATATGACACAATAATAAAAAATAAGTGGGAATATGGTACAATTTTTAGAAGGAATAAATAAAAATTGCTCTTTTTCTAATTCTTTCATAAGGTGCTGAAGATTAAGGTGCTGCTTTCATCTGAGCCCCACGACACTTTCATTTGCCCCCACACATATCAAAAACTTATAAAAGCAACTCTAAAATTGGTTATCTTAATAATTTAATTTAATTTTGCTGAGTTGCTTATAATAAGGCAGCAACAATAATTAAATTATCGTACTGCCATCTCTGGAGCTATAATTTGAAGGGATGAAAGCTTAATTTTTTCCATCAGCAAAGTCAATTTCATTGAAGTTGTTCTCAGAGTGCCACATGCATTTGAAAATTACATATTTAAACTAATCAGGATGAAAGGGAATTTAAACCCCTCATCACAATAACATGGAAAGATTGTAAGCTTATGGGAAACTAAGGCAATTCAAAATGTAACCAGAAGTCCTCCGGCAAAGAGAGTAGAAGAGGTATAAAATTCTATAATAGGTTAGGGTAAATAGGTGCTGAGCTGTCCTCACCACTGCTTATCTATTCAACCTACCAAGGAAAGAAAGTTAGAATTAATTGGAGTGGTCAACTGCTTTCTCAAAGGAACAGGCACTTAAAGCAATTAAGACAGTTGCAGAATTTAGCTCTGCATTGAAAAGCTGACAGCAGGACTCAGCACAATATGTGTAATGAGTGGCTGAGGATTTTAATGGATGGAGGCTTGGAGACTAATGAACAATTAATGTAAAGCATGAGACTTCCCATGGAGATGACAGTTTTTGAAAGGTCTTCTGCTCCAAAAAATGCCACTGAAGTAAAAGGAAAAGGGTAGCATGGATTTAAGAATGTGTGTTCCCCAACCAAAAAAAAAACAAAGCAAAACAAAGAAACAAAAGAACGTGTGTTTTTGCTTTCTCCTTGAATATGTTAAAATAAAAAACCTAGTCAGGAATTCAACAGTTCCTTGGAACTGGTGGTGAAAGCTCCTTCTCTGCTGCCTTCTGACATCTAAGGTGATCACAACTTGTCCCTCATAAGCTGTTTTCAGCAGATACCCTGGGGCTTATCTTGATTTACAGGGGAAAAGACAGGGTATTTTATGGTGTTTCAGTCTAGCTTTTAATAAACAAGACCACCTCCAAATAAAGATAACTGTAAATACATATTGAAGCAACTCTTTGAAATTTTAGAACATGGTTTGTTTTCAGCTCGGCATTTTAACTGTGCTCCCGAAAGTGAGATAGCCGGAGTCCTTCAAACTTGAGCTTTATAAGCATAGACACAAGAAAGCCTTCTCTTGATATATTGGGGACCAAAAGCATATGCTTAAATCAATTGTTTGGAAAGATAAATCCATTTCCTATAGGAAAAATGCTACGTGTGACATTGAAGTTTCTGTGTGATCCTCCAAAGACTTTTTAACCCAGAATGAGGCTGGACCCACAGCTGGGCTCTGGGTCCCATGGAGACACCTGCTGCCAGTGCCGGAGAGAGTGCGGCTTCACCAACGCTCCACAGAAGTAACCTTTCCTACTGATTTATTAAAGTTTCAATTTCCTTAGTTTTAAAACTCCATCTCCCTAATTTATATTAATAGGAAACATATCACCTTATGTGTAGTAATAAGACTCTTAGATGATCTAATCCGCAAATTCAGGTTAGATCCTGTTTTTGTCTTTCACTATATTTTAGTACAGGGGTTCTTAACAAGGGGTTCGTTAGCTTGAATTGAAATTTAAAGAGACATTATTCTTGTGGGGACATGTTGGTTGCGGGTGTGATGTATTTATTAAATAACGCACAGTATAGTGTGGATTTAGTAAAGAGCCCATGCTTTTCAGGTGACTGGCAAAGGGGTCCATGGAACAAAAAAGTGTTAAGAACCCCTGATTTAGACCTAGAATAAACTGGTTCTGGTCACAAGGACATGGGCACTTACAAGAAACCTAATCTAAAAGTTACCTTTGCTTCGTCACAATAGTAAAAATCACGCCCACAGCCGCCCTTGCACAGCCCTGTTTGTACATGCGGCATATGACTAAGCAAGTCTCGAAACAGTGCAAGTTGAGCTAAAACGCACCTCCTACCCCACATAATCTCACTCCTTCTACCTCATTATACTAAACCAGTCCACCACAAAATCACATAAAAGTCAGCCCGCTTTCAGCTCATGGGGAAACATCTCAGGAAATTTGTCCTCTGGTCTCCGCTGAGCTGGTCCTTGCTAATAAACTCCTTCCTTGAAATCCTTGTGTCACTGTATTGGCGTTGTGCACATCAGGCAAAAGGACTCACTTGAACTATTTCAAGAGCAAGAGGGAGAAGGAAGTGAATCTTTTTCTCTTTTTCAGTGGCAAGTAATTTTTGAATACAAGTTAATTCCTGACAATTTTCTATCTTCTACTGCCTCTATGTTGAACCTCCAGGAAATACAAGTCTTTATGTAGTTTAAGTGGCTGGGAATTGCACCCCAACCCCCACCCCTCCTCACTCCAACTGTATCTTTCTCCATTCTCCACTAATGTTCCATTTGCTCAGAACAATGCATCTCAGCTAGAAATCAGAGGCAAGCAACCTACAGTCACTAACTTAAAGCCTTGGATGATGGTCTGAATACTCTCAGAGGTCTTACCATGGTTTTTTGTTTATTTTAAAGCTGCTTCTAAACTCACATACATCTCCAGATGGTGAGAAAAAGTCAAGTGAAAAACTCAGGTAGCTGAGCAATTCCATTTCTAAGTAGTTAACTCATACGTAGAAGACGTGTACAAAGCTATTTGTTACAGGCATGAAAACAAAAAACCGCGTGAAAGTCAACAGGAAAGTGCCCCAATAAAATGTAGTGCTGTACACTCTTCCGGGGTGCTATTACACAGGCGCTGTGCGCATTCAGAGAACGCCGCTGCTAGCCTGACTGGGTTTCAGCCCCGCTCGCGCGTGCGCAGGGCACCTGTGCGCAGAAGCCACGCCCCACGGTCCCCTCAGAACGCAGAGCTGCAGCAGAGGCCGAGCTTGGGTTCCAGGGTGGCTGTGCCAAGCGGGAGCAGAGCAGAGGAGGGAGTGGAGTGGGCCCACGATTACTGATACGTTTGGATCATGTGTGATAAGCCAGAAATTCGTGTAGTGAGTGTGGAGTTTACTCAATGTTGGGTACACAAGAAGCGTCTATTCTCTTCAAATCAAATTAAATCTGACTGCCAGCCCTCATACCTATTGTATTGGCAAGAAATTCAATCTCAAGGTTTTGTCTCTTTTTGTCCTCCCTGGGCTTATACAAAAATCTGCACGATTTTCTTGATGCCGCCCTCTACCCTGTCAAAATAAAGAAGGCTTCATCCAAGGAACAGTTGCATCACCTTGCCCTGGACCAGACAGCCTGCCTCGGAGCTGTCCGCAGCCTTTTCCACCTGAGCGCTGCCTCGCCCTGGGGCACTGGGAAGGAGTGGGACTGTGATTTTTAACAAATTCAGGTTATACAGACCTCCATGTTTTTCTTGGGCTTTGGGAACATCCCTTCCCTCCATTTCAAGAGCTTCCATGTTCCTTGACAAACACACTACCTACCCACTACCCACCCGTATTCACACTCCCCAGAACAAGTCCCTCAGTGAGCTCAGGCTGCAGGTTTCTTGCTTCTGTAGGCAACTTGCAGGTTAGCAGAAAGACAGCTACTTTAATGCTTTAATTTTCAATGTCAGCAGCATCAGTATTACCTGGGTATTTAGGGTTAGAAATGCCAGTTCTCTGGCCCCACCCCAGACTTGCCGAATCAGAAATTCAGCAAGCGGTGTTCTAACAAGCCCTCCAGGCACCTTAAAATAACTTGGGCTTTCTGCTCTGACCTCAGGACAAATCACCCAGAGGCAAAGGATCCTAGAACCGCACATCTCCTTTAAAGGAGTGAGGGAAAATAGGGAGATAAAAACAAAACATCTCTTGTTCTTTCAAATCTGTCTGCAGCAGCAAAATAATGAATACTTAGCCTAATTATCCCTCCACTTTTATAAGGCACTTGGTAAAGCAGAGTCTGGATTAATAAAGGATATAGAAGCCTGATCCATCTGAGCCACACGTCACCAACAAACTTGCACCCCCTACCTTCCAGATTTAAGCATTCGGCCGGCTTTATCCTGAAAACAGAGCATGCTGAGAAGAAAAGGTCAAGTATTCCAACAAGGCTGTTCCACATCTCCAGGGAATGAAGGAATGTATGAACACCTTTAGAATTTCAATTGGGTCTCCTTTTGCAAGAATTTTTACACAGACCAAGATGGAACCATCATATAACTTCCTTTTAGTAAAGAATTCCCTATTAACACATATAATGCACCACTTAAAATATATTATACTAGGTCAATGCTATTTAAAAAATCAGATCATCTTATTTCAACTTTGTTATAAAGTTTGATTCATGCAACAGGGGAGAGTTACGATTTTAGATTTTAAGCCCAATTAAATGTTACTGTTTCCTGATTCGTCCTCCTGCTGCTCCAGATAATTCTGTCATATTTCAGACCTGAAAATTTTCTAAGCTGCTTCTTCTTTTCCAAGTCATTTTAAGAACCTGGCATTAAAACATAATTACATGACTGAAAAATACTTTTGAAGCCTTCTCAGTATGACTTTTTTAATAGTGAGGTTTCGGAATTGCATGCCTCAGGACGATTTTCTGAGCTGAGTGTAACTGGAGAGTGTCTCTGCGGGTCCATTAGTCACCTTGCAAAATTACATGAACTCTTTCAGGCCCCCCCGGGGTAGCTACAACTTAGCAATAAATGAATGGATTATGCTTCATAGAGTTATACTTTAAACAGTGTATATTAACAATCAAGACTGTTGAGCAGTTTCTGAGATTATAGTTAATACTATAAATGCAAGATTCACTTTTATAGGACCAAAAAAAGAAAAAAAATTAAAGCAAAATGGAGAATTGGCCTCCAAGTTTTACTTGACGAAATCCAGCCCACAGAGGTGCCTTGATCAACATCACACAGCCTGGTTTCAGTGCAGCAGGAATTGGACTCATAGCCCCCCCCACGATTTCCTCCAACTGCTAATTGTCAGGTTCAGCCCATTCTTAATTTCCTGCGGGCTAAAAAGCCCATGGCTGCTTCTAGCACACGACTGTCACCTAGAGGTGACAGTGGTCATTGCAGCTTAAACAATGACTAGGTTCATAAAAGCCAGGAAGGAAACAGAGTGTAAGAATTAATCCATCTTTAAAATATATTGAGAGTCCTCTATTTAGTTAGCTGCTTTACCTATATTATTTTGTTTAATCCTCACAACACTATGAGCTATTCCTCAGGCTGCGGTGACTGGTTCAGGGAGAACCAAAAAGACCCACTGACACTTTTGCTAGGGCAGTTGAGGGAGAAGCACCTGCTATTTTCCACTCACATAGATAGTGGTAAAAAGCAGTGCAAGCTTGGAAGCTGCCCAAGCTCTGAAAAGTGGAGCTAAGAATCAAGTCAACACAGTTACAGGAAAAGCTAAGGGAGAGAAACTTAACCTGGTGACATCCCATGTGCCCCAATTCCACCTGTGCTTACTGTCTCTACCCTTTGGTGTTCAGTTATGGCAACCAATAAATGCACCTTTAAGGAATAAGTCACCTTGAGATGGGTTTTCTGTATCTGAAAAATTCTAATACCAAGGGCTTGCCCTTTCCAAGTTTCCATTTCTGTGTTTCTTTTCTTTTCCTACTTTCAACTGTCAACCATTTAATATTTGTACTGTGCCTATGCTCAAAGGCACAGGTCTATTTCCCAATACTTATTAAGTAAAAATGTCATTAGAAAATATTTAAAAATCAGTTTTAAAAGATGATTCTACATAAAGGTTAAAAACACACAAATTATCCTTGGAAGTCTTTGATTCCTCATCCTAAATATCAGCTTCTCAAGAGTAACCCGGATGTCTACAATATGAAATTAATTAACTCTTTAATTAAGGCAGGAATTGAATAGAGCTTTGGGCCTTGTGAGGGAGTCTAGTTATGCTTCCAGGATTCATGTGTCTTTATGATGTAGAGGAGCTCAGTAGTTCTTATAAAAATGAGACATATTCCCTTGAGAAAATCAAGCACTTATTCAAGGCAAGATCCACACATATTAATGTCTTGGGAAAGGTAATAATCAATATTTTCCAAAGAATTTGTTTTTGTTTTTGGACTGTGAGGAGAACTTAATTTCTTTCCTTAAAACTTATACATTTTTTAAAATGTTCAGAGTAAGAAATTAAATTTGTTACATGCAATTTTCAAAACCAGACAACTTCTTGGGAATTTATAATTTAGATGATAAAATAAATAATCCCAGAAAACAACTTGTTTTCAGTTATTACTGACTGATTACCAACTTCTGGAAACTGACTGCTGTTTAGTCTGAGGGTTAGAGGCCTGGCTGATGGCGGCCCCAAGCATGCTCAAATGCCTATTTCAAAACTACCTAAGAAATGTTTTGCCTGCAGCAGAGGACATTTCTAGTGTTTGCCTTTTACTATTTGAGGCCTCCACATCAAAAATAGCAGAAGATATTTTGCAAGTAAAGTGTGGAGCCAGCAATAGAAACTGAAGTTAACTCTTATTATCATCACTGATACATTTTGCGATGCTATAAACCTCTTTTATTTTTTTTTAAAGATTTATTTACCTCCCCTCTCTCTGTGTCTGCTCTCTGTGTCCATTCACTGTTGTTCTGTGTCCGCTTGCATTTTTTGTCAGCAGCACTGGGAATCGGTGTCTCTTTTTGTTGGGTCATCTTGTTCTGTCAGCTCTCCATGTGTGCCTTGCCACTCCTGGGCAGGCTGTGCTTTTTTCTGGTGGGGCGGCTCCCCTTATGGGGCGCACTCATTGCACATGGTGTTCCCCTACGCGGGGGACACCCCTGCGTGGCACAACACTCCTTGAGCACATCAGCACTGCGTGTGGGCCAGCTCACCACATGGGTCAGGAGGCCCTGGGTTTCAACCGTGGACCTCCCATGTGGCGGATGGACACTCTATCAGTTGAGACAAATCCGCTTCCCTATAAAACTCTTTTGAAGATTATTGTTGACCAGGACAACTCCAGCCAATCCCCTCCTCCTGCCCCAAAGCCTCTCATTCAAGTCAGCATGAGAGCACTGTTCTCCAAGGAATCCCAAGAGCAGCTAGAGGAGAGGGCCAAGTAGGGGTTCCATCCATCACCACTACCACTCATTCACACCCTCAGATCCCCGTTCAACTAGAGCATCTATGCTCTGAGCTCGTTTATATATTGAGCTTCCTCAAAAGATTCTCTTTCCTTGTTTAATAGCTGTTTATTGAAAAATAACTCCCTTCCAAGGACTATGTGATATTCTCCTGGACAAGAAAGTCATCATACATTTATGTTCTAGTGGAGGAAAAGAAAATGCACAAATGAAAAAGAGAATAAACCAAACAATGTCAATGGAAGTAGGATAAAGAAATCAAAGTAGTAGTATGAGAGAGGGTGGCTGGGGGCAGGGCTGGGGGCAGGGCAGGAATTGTTAGAAAAGGTGGTGAGGAAAAGACCTTACTGAGAAGGTGATGCTTGTGTGATGTATTTGAGCCATTAGAAGATTTTAAACAGAGGTGGGATGTGACCCTTATTTTTTTTTCTCACTTCAGTCTGCTTGATGCAATGAAGAGTGAATGAAAGCAGAAGGGCCCATGGAAGGCAATTGGGATCATCTTGGAAAAAATCATGGTAGCTAGGGTTAAAAGTTTAGTTGGGGATGGAGTGAAATGGGTACCTTGGGGCATATTTTGGAGGCTGGCAGGTCTTGCTCATGATTTGGATACAACAGATGAAGTAAAGAAGGGAATTGAGGATGACGTCTAGTTTTTCAGTTTTGAGCAATTGGGTAAATGGCAATGCCTTTTACTAAGATTGGAAAGATAGGAAGAGAAATATGTGTGTGTGTGTAGAATGTAGAAAGAAATTGTTTCATTTTGGATAATTCTGATTGAAAATGCCCATTAGATTTAAAACAGAGGTGCACAGTTAGCAGTTTTACATGGAGTTGGGAGCTCAGAGAAGAGGTAGATTTAAAACAGAGGTGCACAGTTAGCAGTTTTACATGGAGTTGGGAGCTCAGAGAATAGGTTAGGACTAGAAATCATATTTTTGAGAGACATAGATTTAAATCATTGGGCTGTAAGAGATCACCACGAAGTGGATCCAAGATCATGTTCCAGGACCCCAATCAATTAAAGTTTGGGCAGAGGAATAGAAGGTAAGATAGAAAGAAAACTAAACACAGATTCCTGTGCCGCTGACAACAACAGAAGCAGACAAAGAAGAACGCACAGCAAATAGACACAGAGAACAGACAACTGGGGTGGGGGACAGGGAGAGAAAAAAAAGATAGAAAAAAAATTGGAAAAGGAGGTAGATTCTGCCGCAAAATAAGCAAGCAACCCACAATCCCCCCAAATAGAAAAAAAAAAATCTGCAGCTGTTACAATGGATATTCCCAGAACCAAGCCTCAGGTGTACCTCAAAATTCATGGTTGGGCAAAAGCAGGAATTTTAGCCAGCAATTCAGAAAGAAAACCAGGAGAACTTGATGGATTCTGTTGCTTTAAAAAGCTTCAAGGGAAGCAGACTTGGCCCAGTGGTTAGGGCATCTGTTCAAACCCCAGGCCTCCTTGACCCATGTGCAGCTGGCCCACGTGCAGTGCTGATGCGCGCAAGGAATGCCGTGCCACACAAGGAGTGCCCTGCCACGCAGGGGTGTCCCCGCGTAGGGGAGCCCCATGTGCAAGGAGTGCGCCCCATAAGGAGAGCCGCCCAGCGTGAAAGAAAGTGCAGCCTGCCCAGGAAGGGCGCCACACACATGGAGAGCTCACACAACAAGATGATGCAACAAAAAGAAACACAGATTCCCGTGCTACTGATAACAACAGAAGTGGACAAAAGAAGAACATGCAGCAAATAGACACAGAGAACAGACAATGGGGAGAAGGGGAGAGAAATAAAAATTAAAAAAAATTTTTTTTTAATCTTCAAATATTATAATATTAATAGATAATTTAGGAAGAACACTAAGTATATTAAAAAGAAAAAATACTAAACATTAACTACACAGTAAAATTGGGATGTATGAAAACATTTGGAGAAAATCTGGTCAAATCATATAAATATTAGTTTAATATGCTCAAATAAGGAAATTACAAAGACACAGAAATAGTTATTTTGATACAAAGTATTACTAAGAATTTGAACTGAACATACCCCAATATTAACATATTACTTCACTTTCACTCTATAAAATTATGAGAAACATTTTCTTGGAATGAGATACGGTAAAGTTCATATTTTTCCATTTCTTTTTTGGAAATATCACCAGGAGATTGTTAAATAATGCTACAAACCCATGGTGCATTCTTATGCAACTATTTGTAGTCATATTTTAGAAGAATATATAACGTGGGATTAGGTTGATTCTATAATGAATCTACAAAACTGCACACATAGTATGATCATAATTTTTTTCAGAAAACATTATATATAAATACCACAAATATTATGAGAAGACAATCCCACAGTATTTTCTATATTAAAGACAATTTCTATTTTTTTGTACTGTTCTACATATTTTACATTTTAAAAATGGTTATATCACATTATAAAGTAAAAAGCTAGCATTAATTATGATTTATATAATTTAATACTGTTTTTACTGTGCAAGCTACAAAATTATTCAAACTTGTTTATATAAAAGCTACATTTTTGTTATCTTTCAATATCTCAAATAATTAAAGTTCCTTTAAGCTTTGCAAAATTTGAATGAAACATAAAGTCCTGTCTCCATTTTTCTAATGATAAATGGCAACATGAACAAGCCTACACAGGTAATATAAAAACTCCTTTTAGTTTGGAAGTGGATGCAACTTTCATGCAGAAACTATCTTTCCAATGCTCAACATCAAAATGAGCTTCCTGGTGTACCTTCCCTCCAACAAACAGAGGGAAGTGGCTGCCAAGCTGTCAAGTGACAGGAAAATGGTGGGAATAACTTGCAAAATGGATAACTCTTGTCTTATATTGCACAATCCATAATATAAATGGAAAGAGATACAAGAATAAGCAGATATTTCTAGAGAAAACAGCCTAGACCCACCTGGCATGAAAACAAATAGATGCACCCATTTACCTATCTCTGTGCAGAGTGGTATCCTAATTGGACATAGCTCCAGAGCAAATGATCTACATCTGTTGCATGAATTACGTAAAATGTAAGAAGGTTGAATAATATTATTTTTAATGAGAAAGCGGTACACATTTTGGCATCTATTTGGAACTCATGGTTGAGCCTCATGTGGAGCACTGAAATCAATTTATAGCGAATACTAAGCACTTCCTTTTCATATTAATTATAGCTACATTAATTCGTAAACTTTAGTTTTAATCTCTTAAACCATATACTTTAAGATACTTTGGATTCATTACCTTATGTAAAGGTAAGGAACACGGAAAGTGGAAATGAAAGAATAGAAAAAACTGTACTGTAGTAGTCAAGATGCTATGAAACCAAATTGCATTAAGAATGTGTTCTTGGTCTGTAGGAACAGAGTTCTTGAGTAAAGTATCAGCCTCCCTTTTTAATAGACTTCTTCCACTCCTGTCTGCTGCTAGAACACAATTGTATCTTCATCCTCCATTTCCAACTGTGCATGTGTCTGTTTCATTGATTGGCTGCCTATCAAACTGGAACCTAATCTGCCTCACTGACAAACCCTGTTGTTCACAATAGGCTTTAATTAGTTTACTGAGTGATGTATGCCTCTTATAATCTTAAATTGCACCACAGAACCATCCTCTCCAGCCACCTTCAAATTAATGTGATCATTGGTCTCAGTCTTGACTTCTTCCTTGAGTTTTTCGTTGGTCATGGCTAAAGCCAGAGCATCCTCAGCTGCTGGCTCACAAAAGAGGTACCATACCAGGAGTACACCTAAACTAGCACATGAGCAGCACCCAAACAGCACCAGGAGCTGCAGAAGGAGGTGCCAGTGGTGGGGGAGGGAGAGGGCACCTGCACATCGTGCACTCCTACCCCCTCCACTGCATGTGCATTCAAATTTTCTTTTTTTAGATAAGTATGGGCCATTTCTCTCACTTTATTTATTAAAAAACTTACTTAAGGGGAGTTCTGGGAAGATCGCACAGTACCAGGCAGGCAGGGCTCAACTCTCTCTTAAAAACAGCAGAAAAAGGGCCAAAAGCTGTCCAAAGGACCTGCTTTAGGGGTCAGCAGAGCAGACAGTTCTGCCCAACCCCAAGGAGGGCGAGGAACAGAGAAACCAAGAACCTGAAATGACAAATGTGAGTTACTAAACTCCCATGGAGGCTGGGAAGGGCGCCATCCTCCACCCTCAAGATGTTAAACCTGAATAAAACTCCTGGCTCACTGCAGCCAACTGGGAGGGAAACATATGTCTTCCTCCCTGGGAAGAGGGAGTGTGTGTTGGAGGGCAGAGAGTGGTTTCAGTTCAGTGAATTTGGCCAGCAGAGCCGGCTTTAAACATCAGATCACCCAGACCAGAAACACCAGCAAGTAGAGGTCAAAAGAAACACTTCCATGGAACTGTTTGCTGACAAGCACCATCTAATGGCTGACCGGGAAACTGCAAGGAGAAAAACTGCTATTAGGTCTCTCAACCCGAACCCTGGGAGAAAAACTATGCCCCATTAGTTCCTGGCCCTATTTTGATAACTTAAGTTGGGAAATTTTAAAGACTCAGAATAAGTTGAGCCAAAAGTCAAAGAAAAACTGTGAAAAAAAAATCCACTAGGCAAGAGAGAGAAATTGATCATCAGAGTAAATCCACCAACATATTCAGATGCCTAGACATCAGCAAAAAATTACAAGCCATAATAGGAAATAGGAAGAGATGGCCTAACAAAAGGAATGGTATTAATCTGCCAAAGGGGTGCTGATGCAAAGCACCAGAAATCTGTTGGCATTTATAAAGGTTATTTATTTGGGGTAAAGCTTACAGTTACAGAGTCCTAAAAAGTTCAGCTCAAGGTTGCTTTCTAACCAAAGTCAGTTGCCATGTGTTGATGCAAGAAGGCTGCTGATCTCTGCCTGGTCGCTCCTTCCTGGCCTTCCTCTTCCTCTTAAGGCTCCATGGGCCCAGCTTCTTCCCAATCTCAGCTGCAGGTTGGCATAGGGCTCGTCTCTCGGGGCTTCCTATATCATCTCGATGCTCTTCCAATCTCCACTGTAAACTCTCAGGCAGATGGCTCATCTCTCCCAGGGTCCTCAGGATAAAAAATGACAGAGCTCCCTCTCTTTCCTTGTGTTTTCTTGAGTGAGTGTCCAAGTACCAGGGACTCCACCTGAGTCACGTCATACTGAAGTGGTTGAATCAAAGTCCTAATTTAACAGATAATTTAATCAAAGTACCCTCAACTGAATCCAAGATAATCAAAGGGTATCACACCCAGAATAGATTAATTTACAAACATAACTTTTTCTTTTTGGGATTCTCAATCTGCCACAGGAAAAAAACAAATATCCTGGTGAGATACAGGATTTAAGATAACTAATCAATGATAACCACGCAAATCTCCTAAATCAAATCAAAGAATTGAAGGAAAATATGACTAATGAGATAAAGGATATTAAGAAGACACTGGGGTTCCTGTGGCAGGCAGTAGTAGTAGTGGAGGTGGGACGTGGAGGGACAGAGGAAGCCCACAGCAGCTGCAACAGTGAAATGGCGGATACCGTGGCAGACACCCGGCAGTTGATCACCAAGCCTATGGGTTACCCAGCAACTTCCTAGAGATTAATGTGAGCAACCCGCAGATGGTGGGAGTCAGCCAGGGCCACTTCACCATCTATGAAGTCAGGGTCAAGACGAATCTTCCTCTTTTCAAGGAATCTGCCATTAGAAGAAGATACAGTGACTTTGAATGGCTGAGAAGTGAAATAGGAAAAGAGAGCAAGGTTGTAGTTCCCCCACTTCCTGGGAAAGCATTTTTGCATCAACTTCGTTTTAGAGGAGATGTTGGAATATTTGATGACATTTTCATTGAGGAAAGGAAGCAGGACTGGAGCAGTTTATAAACAAGGTTGCTGATCATCCTCTGGTACAGAATGAATGTTGTCTTCATATGTTTTTACAGGGTGAAATCATAGATAAAAGCTATACACCATCTAAAAGAAGACATGCCTGATTTGATGAAAAGGGAACAAAAAAACTTTCCATAACTTTTAATTGTTCATATGCACCAGTGAAGAAGTTCTAACTTTGAGCAAAACTGGTATAACATGCCTTTAGTTACATGATGCTCAGTTGTTGTTTTTTTACTTTGACCATTGACAAGAAGTTAATTTGCTTTAGTGAAAATCTCTCATTCCAGCCTTTCTATAAGTAGTTATTCCTTCCTGTTTTAATGTGGTGCACACTACTTTATAGCCTCACAACCTATTACTCCAGTGTAATTTGCAGTTTCCTAACTGAAACTTCTGACTTGGTCTTATTTGCACAGTTTTTATATCATGTTTGCTTCCTGAATCTGATGAACTAGAATATTTTTCTTCTCCCCTTTTAATATGTAATGTCACTTGTCCAGATTTATGTGTAGGGGAATTACACCACTGGTTTCCAATCCTTACATATAAACTACACATTCAAGCTCGTAAAACTCTTCATATGGAAGATTAATGAAGGAAATCTTTATATTCTCTATAAAAACAACATCAAATTTATATACTAAAATCATTTGTTTAAACATTTAAGTTGTTTCCAAATAAAGACAAATGTATTTCTTTCTTCTTTTTTACATTTTATTTATTTACTTATTTTTAAAATTTATTTCTCTCCCCTTACAACCCTCTCCCCATTGTCTGCTCTCTGTGTCCATTCACTGTGTGTTCTTCTGTGCCTGCTTGCATTCTTGTCAGCAGCACCGGGAATCTGCCTCTTTTTTGTTGCATCATCTTGCTGTGCCAGCTCTCTGTGTTTGTGGCACCACTCCTGGGCTGGCTGCACTTTTTTTGCATGGGGCAGTTCTCCTTGCAGGGCACACTCCTTGAACAAGGGGCTCCCCTACATGGGAGACACCCCTGAGTGCCATGGCAGACACCCCTGAGTGCCATGGCACTCCTTGTGCTCATCAGCACTGTGTGTGGGCCAGATCACCACATGGGTCAGGAGGCCCTGGGTTTGAACCCTGGACCTCCCATATGGTAGGCAGACTCTCTATCAGTTGAGCCAAATCCACTTCCTGCATTTCTTATATGTGAAAAAAAAAAAAAAAAGGCAACACTGGGTGAACATAAAGAACAATTTGAAAGCCTGCAAGGAAAAGTAACAGAGATTATGGAATGAAAGACACAATGGATGAGATTAAAAATATGTTAGAGGAATAAACAGAAGAGTTGAATCTCTCAAAGACAGCCTTAGTGATTTTGAGGCCAGAACATCTGAACTGGAAAAGACAGGAGAACAGAGAGAGAAAAGAATGGAAAAAATGCAACAGGGTCTCAGGGAATTGAATGATAATGTGAAACACACAAATAGATGCATTACTGGTGTCCCAGAAGGAGAAGAGAGTGGAAAAGGGTCAGAAAGATACTTGAAGAAATAATGACCATAAACTTCCCACCCTTATAAAAGACATAAATATCAATATCCAAAAAGGACAATGCACCCCGAACAGAAAAATAGACTTATTCCAAGACCTACTACTCAGAATGACAAATATCAGAGATAAAAAGAGAATTCTGAAAGCAGCATGAGAAAAGCAAAGCATCACATGTAAGGCAATCACTCATTAAAACAGATTAAGTGCCAAACACTCATCAAAAACCATGGAGGAGAGAAGAAAGGGGTATAATGTATTCAAAGTACTGAAAGAGAAAAACTGCCAGCCAAGAATTCTGTATCCAACAAAATTGTCCTTCAAAAATGAGGGTGAATAAATTTATTTAGGTCATAAAATATCCTAAAGTATCCCATAGTTAAATTTTTCAGTCAGTGAAGACTTGGAAGTAATGTTAGTGAAATGACTTGAATGTTCTATATTTGCCTTGTGATGTTTGACAGACATTGTTTCTACTCTAAAGGTTATGTTTTAAGTATTTGGGATTTGCTATTGGGAGGATTACTGTACTAGATTTATGGAAGAATCAGTCACATGTGACTTGTAGATCATATTGTCATATAGTTCATTTCATCATTTTCTGTTGCAAGGAAGCCACTCTACCACAGAATGCTAATATGCCAGGGGGACCCAGTACTTCTTGTACATAGGTCATTGCAAATATTTTTTTGAAATGCTTACCTTCAGAATTACATTTTTTAAAGTAAACAATTATTCTAAATCTATTTTGTAAAAGTATAAGGTACAATGGAATTTCTGGAATATAGATGAAACTGTTTGTACTAACATATGTGATGTGTTTGATTTAATAAAATAACTTTACTCTCCCTTAAAAAAATATGTGGATGAGTTTAAAGTCTTTGCAGACAAGCAAAAACTGAGAGAGTATATCACCAAAAGACCAGAATTACAAGAGATACTAAAGGGAGTGCTGTAGTCTGAAAGGAAAAAAACAAGGGCAAGAGACTTGGAGAAGAGTGTAGAAATGAAAATTATTAGGAAGGATAAATTAAAGGGTAAAAAGACAGACAATGGTGAGATACAATAATGGAAAACCAAAGGATAAAATGGATAAAATAAATAATGCCTTTACATTACTCTGATCATAACAGAATGAAGATGGAAATCAATAATGGATGAAAAAGGGAAAATTCAATATATGGAGATGAAACAACTCTCAAGTAATCAGTGAGTAAAAGAAGAAATTTGGAAGCAAATGTGGCTAACTGATAGAGCATCTGCCTACGATATAGGAGGTCCAGAGGTTGAACCCAGGGCCTCCTGGCCCATGTGGTGAGCTGGCCCACATGCAGAATTGCTGCGCACAAGGAGTGCCATGCCATGTGGGACTGTCCCCCACATAGGGGAACCCCACATGCAAGGAGTATGCCCTGCAAGGAGAGCTGTCCCACCTGAAAAAAGTGCAGCCCACCCAGGAGTGGTGCTGCACACACAGAGAGCTGATGCAGCAAGATGATGCAACAAAAAAGAGACACAGATTCACAGTGTTGCTGAGAATGCAAGTGGACACAGACTACAGCAAATGGACACAAGAGAGCAGACAAGGGGAGGGATGAATAAATAAAATAAATCTTTTAAAAAAAGATGAAACTACAAGAGAATTCAATAAATATCTGAGACAAATGAAAATGAGAACACAGCATATCCAAACCTGTGGGACATCACAAAGGCAGTGCCAAGAGGGAAATTTATAGCCCCCAATGCTTACATTAAAAAGGAAGAAAGAGCTAAAACTGACAATCTAACTGCACACTTGGAGGAATTAGAAAGAACAGCTAACTAATCCCAAACCAAGCTGAAGGAAAGAAATAGTAATTATAGGAGCAGAAATAAATAAAATCAAGAACAACAGCAACAAACAAAAACAATTGAGAGAATCAACAAAACCAAAAGTTGATTCTTTGAGAAGATCAACAAAAATCAATAAAACCTTAACTAGACCTACAAAGACAAAAAGAGAGATGATACATATAAAGAAAATGAGAAATGAGAAGGGAGACATTATCACTGACCCCACAGAAATAAGAGAGATCATAAGAGGATGCTTTGAACAACTGTATGCTAAAAACTCACCTAAGAATTGTAAATCCATTAGTCTTGGCCATTGGTGTTTTTTTTTTTTTTTTCTTCAGGGAAAGATTTTGACAACCAGGTGAAGTATCATTAAATTTGAAAAGTTCAAATACTAATATGACAATGATGGCTACTTTATACTGTGATTACTAATAGAACAACAGCTACTATTAATAATAAGAAGAACTATTAACACTTGTTGAATTGTCATGCAATATGTTACTGTGTTATATGAGAATTGTGGTCTATTTCATTTAATCCTCACTACACCCCATTCAGTGGGCCACTGTGATCTTCATTTAAGAGATGAGGTAACTGAGAAGGAATAAAAGTTAAGACACTTACCCAAGTCACATTGCTAATAAGTGATGGGGCTGGAATTTAAACTTACTGATATGGATTGACTCACTCAGCCAACAGGCAGAAACAGATGCAGGAAGGGCAGGTTGTCACTTGAAGAGACTAATTCTGCATGGGAAATGGTGACATTTTAAGGCCTCCAATAAAAAATTGTAAAGGAATCTAAGCTATCTTTGGAACATCAGCTCTACTGAGTTTATTGTATTAAGAAATCTTATTACATTTTAAAATAAACTAGTTATCAGTGTGTATTAGTCTGCCAAAGGGGTGCTGATGCAAAGTAGCAGAAATCTGTTGGCTTTTATAAAGAGTATTCATTTATTTGGGTTAAAAACTTACAGTTTCAAGACCCTAAACAAGTAATTCAAGATTGCTTTCTTACCAAACTCTGTTGTCATGTGTTGAAGAAAGATGGCAGGTGACATCTGTAAGGATTCAGCTTTCCTCTTCCCTCTTAAGGTTCCATGGGTTTGGCTTCTTTCAATCTCAGCTGTAGGCTGGCATAGGGCTCTTCTCCCTTCCCAGGGCTCATTTATTTCCAGGATCAGCTGCTCTGTTCTCTTCACAATGTCAGCTGTAAACTACCAGGCAAATGGCTCATCTCTCTTCCTGGTGCCTCTGCCATATCTCCTGTGCTGTCTCTCTTCCTCTATGTATCTTCTCTGTGTATCTACTTCTTTGTGTTCTTGATAGAGCATCTGTTTATATAGCACACCAAGGGAGTGGGGGCTTAACCCTGCATGTTCTAATGACATGGTCAAATCAAAGCCCTAATCTTAACATAATTTAATCAAAATCATCTCAGCCGAATATAGTACAATCAAAGGGTATCATCCCCAGAGGAACAGACCAGTTTACAAACATAATGCATATCTCATTTTGGAATTCATAAATAATATCAAACTGATATACAGTGCTTCATAGTATCTTATAAAATAGGTAACCAGTGAGATAATTTCAGTGTATGGTTAAAAGAAAAGGAGATGGGAAATGGGGTAAAAGAACTTGAAGTTCAGCCTTAATGCACTTTTATTTGAAGCTAATAATCTATTCTTTTAAAAAATTATTTATTTATTTATTTATTTATTTATTTGAGAAGTTGTGAACTTACAAAACAATCATTTAAATGTGCAGGATTCTTGTATTAGTAAGCCAAAGGGGTGCTGATGCAAAATACCAGAAATCAGTTGGTTTTTATAAAGGGTATTTATTTGGGGTAGGACCTACAGATACCAGGCCATAAAACATAAATTACTTCCCTCACCAAAGTCTATTTCCACGTGTTTGAGCAAGATGGCTGCCGACGTCTGACAGGGTTCAGGCTTCCTTGGTTCTTCAGCATCAAAGTCCTACATCAAAAACCCTCAACTCTGTCCTTTTCCATGTCTTTTATCTGTGAGTCCCCACCCACCAAGGGGCAGGGTCTCAACACCCTACTGGCACAAGCTGTTTACCTGATTACTTAATCAAATAAACCTCTGAATCCAATATAATCTAAAATGCCCAGAGGAATAGGTAGTTTACAAACATAATCCAATATTTCTTTTTGGAACTCATACTATATCGAACTGCTACAGTTCACATACGTCACCTCTCCACCAACACCTACATTGTTGTGGAACATTTGTTACAGATTATGAAAGAACATACTCAGACTAATACCATTAACTATGGTCCATAGTGTGCACTTGGTATATTTTTCCATATACCCCCTATGATTAACACTATGCATTAGTATTGTACATTTGTTACAGTTCATGAGAGAACATGCTCATATTTGTACTGTTAACCACAGTCCATCTTCTACTACATAGTTTACTGCAATACAGTCCCATGCTTTGTACATTCTACCCAAAGTGTACAATCAGTGTTGGCCATTGATTCTTATTTCTCTGCTATGTTTGCTCATATATGTTGTTCTCTTTCATGGACTCTGTGTGCTGTATTTGTCGTCCCTTTCTGGGCTGGTTTAACCCAATGGACATTTCTCACTCAGCAGGTCTCTTGTATCTGAAGTAAGAGACTGGCTATTCAGAAGGCCTTTGAGCATGGATATTATGTGAAACTTGGAGGCTCCACTTGGTAGTAGCTGGCACCATTTTGAAGTGAAATTATAATACCAGAGAACTCAAAAGTGATCACACAGCTTCAGGCTGTGACCAAAGACAGAAATATAGCCTTAAACTCTGCTCTTTCTTCAATAGTTCCAGCTGTTATCTAGGATCCAGGATCCAGGGTAAAAAGTGTAGGTAGTCTTGATCAGCTATTTCCTGTCACACTCACTTTCTCACCCTTTGGGAAAAGGTGATCTCTTATGGGCTCTCTTCATGACTCTGGAGCAACAGAGCTAAGTCTCCCCACTGCAAGTGTGTGTGCTGACCCTGTAGGGCCTACTGGTTGGGTGATGAATTTCAGTATCTGTTCTGACTTCTGTGGTGCTGGAGGGAAGAGAGGACACAATGTGTTCATTAAGAGCCTCAGTTCCTCACTATATTCAGCCCCTGGCTACCAAGGAGTGTGGAGCTAATGTGATTTCCCTGGGGAAACCGAGAGTAGTAGAACTCCACCAAAATCTCAACCAGGCAGAAGATGACTGCATAGTAAGATAGGGCATGTGATAGATTTTCAACTTTGTTTGGGAAAACTTATACATGTCTGCAATTGACTCAAGTTTCTTCTAAGTTAAAGGTTGATCTCTAAAGTATTATTCTTTTCTTTATTATTTTCTAGTGTTTTATTGAAACTTGATCCTTAATTATGAGATTTTAGAATTCTTCTAAAGAGAAAATATCTCTGTCAGACTTAAAACAGTAACACAATAATGCTTCTTGCATCATTAAGCCTAGGACATTTTCACCTCACAGCAAAACTGGCTGGCTGGTGAAGTAGCAGATATGCTACATGTGTGGTCTCTGTGGGGATAGTAAACAATGTTTTTTTAATATATGATGAATCATCAAATTACGCTAGACTTAGGAAGAGTGAAAAGGGGGATGGGGGTGGGAGAAATTGCTGAAGTAGTGGTTAAAAAGATTGTCTAAGCAAGAATATTTTTTAAAAGGAGGGTTACTCAGAGTTTCACTGAAGGCATGAGCTTGGGAACTGGCAAACGGTTTCCTGTGAGACATGCTCTGGAAACAAATTTGGATATTTTGTTGAGAAGCTATAGAACGATTTGATTAACTTCTTTTATAGGACAAAGGACTACCATTTAACGTGAAATTCTCAGGAGGCTATTTGGAATTGAATGATTCAGGCAGTAATATTTACTCCATTTGAATTTGTTTTAGATTTATTGATTCCTTCATCTGGGAAATAAACAATCAAGAAGAAACAGGGAGCAGCTGCAGAGGCAGTGACCTGGGTCCTAAGGTATTTTATGTAAATCACAGGTAAGGATATGGTCTAAATTGCTTCCATTCATATGTCCTTCTAGGCTGCTCCTTCTGTTAAAAATTGCTTCCATCTTTTTTTTCTGTCTCTTGTTAAGGAAACCCAGTGACTAGCAATAAGGAAAATTGTACTAAACAATTGGAAAAAATTCTTTTCCCATGAGAATTTTCACTAGTTAAGTGAAAATATGTTTGGTTTTGTAATAAACGTGAGAAAAAAAAGATGATCCTATTATCTGTGAGAACTTTTTCCTGTCTACACAGACTGGGGTGCCAGCACGGGCTAGGAACCCAGAGCTGTAAGGAAAGACAGCTGTGATTAATGATGCACCTGTGCCCCAGGTATATGGAACAAGAAGTTCACTTGCATTTCCATTTACAAAACAAATTTTCTGGCAATAAGTAATGCCTTCAACCTTGATTATTTTTTTCTAGACTAATCCTATTCATTAATTGAGCAAAGCCATTATTCTAAACCCCAAAGGCTTAAATAGCTAGAAAAGCACCCAGATACTGTGAGGAAGGACTGATTTGTGACTTTGATGGGGAAAAGAAGCATGGTTCTTTGTTTCCTTTATCTTTTCAGAAGCTTGCATTTTAAAAAACACTTAAATTTCCTAATTTAAAACCTCCAATTTTCTGAGCTAGTAATATGGCCTGTGCATAAATTCAAACTTATTCTATATCCAAGTATGCCTAGTTGCCTGGAAAGCCAATTGAGTGGTATCAACTCTACAGGCTTTGGATATTCAGGGAGGATGCAAATAAAATGTGTTAAAAGCTTACTTGGAATGTATGGGGTTCTTGCTAGAAGCTTACCTGGAATGTGTGGGATTCATGTTCAAAGCTTATCTGGAATGTGGGGGGTGTGAGTTAATTCAAGCTTACCTGGAATGTGTGGAGTTCATGTTAATATCTTACCTGGGGGAAGCGGATTTGGCCCAACAGTTAGGGTATCCACCTACCACATGGGAGGTCCAAGGTTCAAACCCAGGGCCTCCTGACCCATGTGATGAGCTGGCCCATGCATAGTACTGATGTGTACAAGGAGTGCCCTGCCATGTAGGGGTGTCCCCCACGTAGGGGAGCCCCACGTGCAAGGAGTGTGCCTCGTAAGAATAGCTGCCCAGCGTGAAAAAAGTGCAGCCTGTGCAGGAATGGCGCCGCGCACACATAAAGAGCTGATACAGCAAGATGATGCAACAAAAAGAGATACAGATTCCCAGTGCCGCTGACAAGAATACAAATCGATACAGAAGAACACACAGTGAATGAATACAGAGAGCAGACAACTTGGGGCAGGGCGGGGAAGGAGAGAGAAATAAATAAAAAATAAATCTTTAAAGAAAAAAAGCTTACTTGGAATGTGGGGGATATGTGTTAATTCAAGCTTACCTGGAGGATATACCCATCTAATACTCAAATAAAACACTTGAAGAAACTATAACAAAAAGTCCTTTTGCATATAGGCACCATTTGACTCCCCACTCCTACATCCTCTTATAAAAGGGATTCAAACATCTTATTTGGGGCTTGGTTTTTATCAGGACAAGAGTCTGCCAAGTCTGGCTGGCCAGTCAAAATAAATCTTCCTTCTCAGAATTCTTGCGTGTCCTAGCCTTCAATGCCATGTACACCCAACTTCTTTCTGCTACAACACTAGTAGTACCTGATTACCTCTCAGATAGCTGCTGATATGCCAAGAGCCAAACTCCAAAGAAACTGTAGAGCAAGGCTAGTGTTTGCATTTTTAATGAGGGGCTGGGAGTTCACAGGAAAATAGAACCTAACACAGAATACGTGGGAAACCTACACTGGCTGAAGCCAAAAGGACTTTTTGAAATCCTCAAACACATTTTCTTGGCTGATTGATAACACAGGATGTTATCATGTTAAATATTTTCACTCTCTCCTAAATTTTAATTTTATCCCTTTGCCTAAGGAACTATTACTTGTAATATGAGAAATTTATAATAACCACAGTGTGTTTTAGTCAATCATTTTAAGAACGACTGAATTTGGCAATATGTATGAACAACTTTGAATATTTAGATATCTCTTGGTCCAATAATTCCACCAAATCCTAAGAATATAATCAAACATAAAGTTAAATAAGTTCATATGTGTGTATATCAAGATATTTACCACAGCATTTTCTATAAAAGGAAAAACCCTATTTATCCAACAACAGAGAAATTTAAAAATAAAATTTGAAACACCCATATGACAGATTATGAAGCCTCCACTAAAAATAACATTTTAGAAGCTATTGGGGAAATTTTGGCTTTCATATTACTGTAAAAATCCAGGTTGTAAAACTGTGTATTACAAAATTAACTGTGTGGTCACTTTTTATCTCTGTAATATATTTGCAAATAGTATGTATTTATAAAAAATCAAAGAAATACACCAAAATGTTAAACTTAGTTATTTCTGAGTGGTTGGATTCTGAATGTTTTTATTTTCTTTTTTCACTGTTTTCTAAGTTTTCTTTTTTGTTTATATGACAAGGAAGGAGCTATAAAATAAAATTAGGCCAGTGAGTACAATTATAGAATGTGAATGATATTTACACAATTATCATGTGCTTTATCCAGTCTGTTACTATGTTAATAAGACTACTTAGAGATTTTTCATCCTTTTGGTTTTCCTAAGAAGAAAACTAAACTCTTTCCTAGTTTTCAATTTTCCTAGTGTAATTTTCAAATGTCCCACCTAGGAAGGAGATTAAGGATAATGTATCTATAAACCTAGATTTGAATGGGTCAATAAGAAACATATTACAGATTAAGTAATTAAGGCACATTAAAAATCATTACATTGGACATCATTTCCCATTGAACTCTATGAGAGCAAGAACTCTTTCTCTTCTGCTCACTATTATATCCTCTTGTACTCCATCGTCTCCACACTGAACCTAGAAGTGGGAATGGTGATGACTATCTCCCCCAGTTTCAGCTTATAAAGGATGGTGGTCTCTCTGGCTGCATCCAGGCCCAACTTTAGGATGTGCAATTCCTTCTTCCCAATCAAGCTCTTGAGGTTTCCAAATATGTTTCCCATGACCACAGCAGCTGCTTTTTGAGGACACTGGGGCCCAAGTGGGGGCAATGCCAGTGGAGTTTTGGCCCAGTCCCTGTTTCTGTTCCCAGCTCCCCAGCTCCAGGGCTAAGACTGCTGCCTCCTCAAATGTCACCTGGTTCTTAATCAGCTCTCTCCCACACAGTTCAAGGCGTGCTGTAGGTTATCATAAAAGTGTATTACATAAATAGTTGAATAAATTATGGGGCTCTACTGGTGTGAACCGCAGTATTAAATACACATCTTTGGGGGCCCAAATGTGAATTATTAATCTTAAATATACTTAGAGTTCTAGTAATTCAAGGCTCTAAATTTTCTCTGTCTGAATACTGAAACTACTTTATATCTTCTGATTTAATCAAATAATCTTAGAAGATTCTAGTTTGGATTAGTTTCACCCAGGAACAGACTTATACTCAATTAAACTCAGTTTATTTCACTAAGTTAAAATGACCTATGTATGTATTTGAAAAGGTGATTGTCATTATATTTGAAATACTGTTTTCAATTCCTTTACAATTTCAATAGGTTCATAATAATAAAAAAAAAGAAATGACATCAAATAGCAAAATCAACACTTCATTGTCATAGGTATTTTAGTAATAAGCACATATTTATCTTTTGAAGGCAAAATGAATTAAAACAAAATTTTGGTGTAAAGCTTTCTGAAAAGCTATCTGAAAAGATAATTTCTAATCTTCAATGGAGAATGCAGTTGTATTAATTTTTCCTTTACAATTCAAACTCACCATTTTTTTTCTTCTTTATTTTCTTTTAAATGTTACATTAAAAAAATATGAGGTCCCCATATATCCTCCACCCCCCCACCCCACTCCTCCCACATCAACAACCTCTTCCATCATCATGGCACATTCACTGCACATGGTGAATACATTTTGGAGCACTGCTGCACCACATGGACAGTGGTCTGCATTGTAATCTACACTCTCCCCCCATTCCACCCAGTGGACCATGGTAGGACACACAATGTCCAGCATCTGTCCCTGCAGTACCACCCAGGACAACTCCAAGTCCTGAAAATGCACCCACATCATATCTCTTCTTCCCTCTCCCTACCATCAGCAGCTACTGTGGTCACTTTCTCCATATCAATATTACCATTTCTTCCCTTACTAATCACAATAGTTCCTCAGCAGAATACCAATAAGTCCACTTGAATCTATACTCTATTCCTCCTCCTGCAGACCCTGGGATGGTTAAGTTCAGTTCCCCTCTACATCAAGAGGGGGCTTAGATTCCACATGGATGATGGATACAATTCTCCTGCTTGAAGTTGTAGACACTTTTGGGTCCCTGGTGTGGTGGTTGATCTTCCTCACCTCCCTGTTAGCTGGCCAAGGTAAGTCCAATAAATCAGAGGGTAGGAGTTGCAAGTCTGCTAAGGCTCAGGGCCTGGCTGTCACATGGACAGTCCAGAGATTCAGGTCTCCTGAGTATACACCAACCCAAACACCAACCACAGGTCCAGTAAAAGTAACAGAAGAGGCATGTGTAGAAAGGTCATATCTGAGTCCAACTCTATCACACTCAGGAACATAAATTCCAAAGTAAGGCCAACTGACATGGCCCTGAACTCCAGAGCCATTTGTCATTTATTTTTATACTTGCCACTTAGAAATATCTTTGCTACTTAGAAATATAATTATGTATCTGCTTTTACATTTTTCTTTTTCTGATATTAAGGTGTGAGCTCTCACACCCTAAGTTCTGCTGAGCTTTCTTTGCCAGTAGTAGCAGCCCTTCTTCTCCTGTCTGGGGAGCTTTAGTGTCTAAAACTATAAAAAGTCTGAGATTTTACCCTACTTAATGAAGCAGTCTGCCATTTCTTCAAAGTTGGTAGAAGACATAAGACTCCTGAGTTCGATATGAATGACAGTTTATTACTTACAGCAGTATAGTAACCAGAGTGTGAGCATATTTTTTAGCAGGTCTTTGAACCCCAGTTCCCACCAGGCAACACAAAGAGGCTAGATGTTACATTACATTCAGTGGGTTGCATTATAGGAAAGGAAGCCTGAATTCAGGAAACTAGAATCTTTTACAATAGGCAGTAAGCATGCCTGCTCTTTTCTCTGGAGGAACATACTATCTCTATCTTTCAATTTGGCTCACTATAGTGGAGCTGGTGCAGCTCAATGGTTGAGTACCTGCTTTGCATGTATGAGGACCTGGGTTTAGTCCCCAGTACCTCCTAAAAACAACAACAACAAAAAAACAGATTGTTTACTACTGTTAACTATACATACATCTTTGAAAAGATAGTCCAGAGAAAAGGACAGTGTCTCATTCACAAGACATACAGAAATATGAGAGACCTGTAGAGAATTATTCCCCAACAGTCAGTTTCCCTTTACCTGAAGAACCTGCAGTGGTCTCCCCTGAGGTACTTGCTTTTCAAGGAACTGCCAATTCTTTTCGGGACCTATCCCAAAGCCTCTCATTGTTTCTAGACCTATAATTAGAATTAACTCTAAAGAGGCCCAGAGGATGAGGTTCAAATTGTGACTCATAAAAAAAGATAAAATACATACCAGTATTATTGCACAATTCTGTTGATTTATTTAAACAGAAATCTAGGAAAGGATGGGGGTCAGGGTGGAAGAAATACAAATTTATTTGTATGGACTCTCTAAGTAGAGATACTAGATTCAAGGCTAGCTCTAGGGTTTGGACGTATCTGAAACAATTTACTTGGTTGATTGACCGAAGGCTGTACCAAAAGGTGGCTAGAGAAAATTTCAGAATTTTCTTGACAATTTAGGAAGTCATCCAAGAGCTTAGGAAGTTTGGAATTCTAGATTGTACTTAAAGCCTCGTCACTAATATCCTAAATATTTCCTATGACAGGATCCAGAAGACAGTCCTCTGCCAAAATGTGAAAAATATAATCATAAGAAGAGTTTCAATATTCTTAAAGAGCTGATTAGTAGCCATGCTCTGCAAATAAGAAATGACAATAAGAACTACTGTCATTAAGCTTGGATTGCCGAATTCAAGGGGTGATAGGATCTTGGAGTGTCAGGGTCAAAGTGGTGGCACTTTATTGCCAAAAAAAGGGAGCCATTGTTACCATAACAGGAGGCAGAGCCAAAGCAATGATCACAATAGTCTAAACCTCAGAGATTTTTGACCTTGACGGATTTTCCATAATGTTCCTAAAACTGAGATAGATGGGCAGCCTACCAAAATCTTAATTCACTTAATAACAAAAGCTCTGTGTTTGGTAAACAGAAGTCTTACGTGAATTACCACAATAGACGATCATGGCCCCAAATAAATTCAAAAACAGGCATTTCACAGACTTGGAGCCCCCTGAGTAAAGTGGAGACCAGACTCTCTTGAAGAAGGAACCTGTTACACAGCCTAAAGTGCATGCCATAAATCTTCCCCCTGGCTATTTCCCAAAGGACCTGTGGCCATTTACTAGGATAACTGTGCATTGGGAAAGGGGAAATGATCAGACCCTTTGGGAGTTTCTGAGACTCAAGATACCACTGTGGTCCATTGTAGCAGTTTGATATTGTTTATGAATTCCAAGAGTAGATATTGGACTGTGTTTGGAAACTCGTCTGTTCCTCTGGATGTATTAGATTCAGAGGTTTCACTTTTACTTTATTAAATCAAGATTAGGACTTTTATTTGACCATGTCATTAGAGAGTATAGGGTTAAGTCCTCATCCCCTTGGTGGGGATAAAACAGACTCTAAACAGGAGTAAATACACAGAGAAGGTGAATACAGAGAGTTTAGTTTGGGATGCTGGAGCCCCGGGGAGAGAACCCAGCTGTTCACCTGATAGTTTATAGCTGAAGAGACCTGGACAACTGAGAAAGCCTGAAAAGAAACAAGGCCCAGGGAGAGAGACAAGCCTTATGCTAGCCTACAGCTATGAACGGAAGTTGCTGGGACCGTGGAGCCTTAAGAGGAAGAGGAAGACTGAACCTTTGCAGAGACCAGCCGCCATCTTGTTCCAATATGTGGCAACAAACTTTGATGAGGGAAGTAACTTAAGCTTTATGGCTTTGTCACTGTAAGCTTCTACTCCAAATAAATACCCTACATAAAAGCCAACAGATTTCTGGTATTTTGCATCAATACCCCTTGACTGACTAATGCATCTATCAATTAGAATAGGCATTTATTCAAGTCAGGTTATCAATGGAGTTTTGGCTGAAATCCAATTCACAGTGGATCCATGAGGTCCCCAAATCCACCTTGTGGATATTTCCCTAGTTTTAGAATGCATAACTGGAATCAGCAACTTGCACAATTTCCACATATTTTCCCTGACTCATGGAATAGGGGCTATTGCTGTCAGAAGAACCAAGAGGAAACCACTAGAACTGCTCTAACTACCAAAATAGTAAACAAAAAGTAATGTTGCATTACTGAAAGTATTACAGAGAATGGTGCCACCAGCAAGGACTTGAAATATTTCCTTGAAAACATTTCCTTGATTTCCATACCATTCCCTTTCAACTCTCCTGTTATGCTTGTGCAGAAGACAGATGAACTCAGAAAATAGCAGTGCATTATAATAATCAGTGATGACGCCAATTGCAGCTGCTGTTTCAGATATGTTTTGTTGATGGATAAAATCAACATAGCCCCTGACACTGAGAAGTCTGAGTGAGCAATATGTAAATTAAACCAAAACAAATAAAGAAGACAACAAAACAAAAGGATCTTCTAAATGGATTTTTCCTCTATTCTAGTTTAGTTTTTTCTCCCTGACAAAATTTGAGAGCATACATGTTCTCTATAGTGATATTGTTTTTATCCCAAATAAGACTGTATACTTGGGGAAAATGCAGAGTAGAACTGAGGCGAATGTAAATACTGTAGGTTCTCTCTGTAGAGCTGTTCAAGGAAAAACTGTTTGCTTAGAGATAGAGTTCTAGAAAGTATGTCTGCCATCTGTAGTCCAGATGTCAGTGACTGTAGTGATGAATTAAACATTTAGAATTAAAATCTAATGGCTGTTTTTGTTTTCAAGGATAAGGCAACTAAAACATTGTTTTCATTACTCTTAAAGCAAAAAATAGTTAGAATTTGCTTATGTGTCATTATTCTTAACTTAAAAGACATAGAGAAAGACAGGGTGATTGTGTGTTTTTTGAGAGTGTCTTGGCATGATTTCTGTATAGGCTATGGTGCATGCATAATGTGCTAAGACAAGGGAGAATGTCAAAAGTTTGAAAGCATTATTGTCATCATCACCATTTACTCTCTAAAGAAGAATCATTTTCTAATATAGAGTGATCATTTAATATGTTGCTGATCACATGTACAGTACATCTATCAGTTATTTCAGAATGAATATTACCCTTCCTTAAGCCATGAAAAAACATTCATCAACCTGTGTATGAATCTACAATTAAGTGAGATATAAAGAAAACTAAATACGTTCTGATTCCTGAGACTTGCTCATCAAATATAATTTAAAATGTCCAATATAAATGGACATATAAAGGGAAAGGATAATGAAAATCTTCAATACATTCATGAAATAGTCACATAAGTATGGCCCCATGGAGTGTTTTGATGTAGTTAAAGAAAAGTGAGTTTTGTGTCGCATGGTGGGGAGCAGGTAGGTCGCGATTAGTGGTGGTGGGATCATCACCTTTCATCCAAATGTCATGAGACAATTCTGATATGAAGTGGAATTTCCTTCTGCATCACGGAAGGAAGGGTAATACAATCAACAATGTGAGAAGGAGACATAAAAGACATAAAATAAAGGTGGACAGAAAACAAATGATTGAACTCAACCTGGACTTTGGAGGTGGTAAGGCATAGAAATGGCCTATGCTATCAAATACAAAACTATTAAGACAAAGTGGGCTATCTATTAATCTGAAAATCAAAGTGCTCAGTAAACAGTTCTAGGTCTTGGAGAGTTAAAGAATGTCCTGACCTTTTTTCTGTTCTACCTTTTTTTACAAACCTTTGTACTTCTCTTCCATTAACCAAATAAACTAGTTGTTTCAATCAAACAGCAAACATTTCTGGTTGAAAATGTTAGCGAGGAAGTGGATAAAGTGATTCTACAAAGAGTGTCACTGGATGGAGAAGGCTTGGGTATGGAAGGCAGATTGAGAAGAAGAGTCCTATCCTGTGGTATGTTGGAGTCCTTTCCTACTGGCTCATGAGAAACTTTATTAATTTTGCAAGCCAGTTGTTATACATGAACAGTATTAAAAATTAAATTATGTGGACTTACAATTAAATAATAAAAACAAAACTAATAAATATTCAAAATCCTCTTCTACTTAATTATTACTTATGTTCTTGAAGTAATTTTCTTAATTATGTCTGAAAAGTGTGAGGGAGGTTAGTATAGTGAAATGGGGAAGGCGGCTGAGGCCCGGCAGGCAACATGGCTGGCAGACAATATGGCCATGAGACCCTGCCTGGAAACCTCCTGAATGGAAGAGTGCTAGAAAGATCCCACGAGACTCTGGCTACAAGATCCCATTTGGAATTCTTTCTGGGGTCAAGGAGAAACCCCAGATAACCCCAAACAGGCCTCACCATTGGCCCCCTAAGAGCTACCAATCAGAAGAGCAAACTGCTGGGACCTCTTCCCAACATTATGAAGGGGTAAGTGTAAAAGTCTTAAAAAGGCTCAATCTGGGGCCCACACATGCCAGTCTCTCTGCAGCATGCGCGCATCCATGTCTAGGACTGTGTACTCTTTTTTGTTTCTTCATAAACTCTTTACTCTTGCTTACCTTATGGCATGTCCTTAAATTATTTTATGCAACATAAGCCAAGGACCTAGAAGCCTAGAACCCAGAGCTTTCTGCTAGCAGGTGGAACACCATACGATGATGAGCTTCTGTGCATCTCTTCCCAATGCCACAATCAGGAACAACATCTTGGTAGCTTGAAATCAGCCTTGTTGATACATATCTATCAGAACATCATTCACTCCAGTTACACCATACCATCACCAACACTGGGCCTGATCTTTACATCAAAGCTGATTTTAGTGGCAAAATAAAATCCCATTAGAAAGTAGATACAAGAAACCTATGTATCTAGAAAAGAAATATCCAAGTTAACACATCTCTGGTCTTGCTGTCTATAATTTGTGACTGTTCAACCATTCATTCAACGATATTTTTGGAGAACTTTCTACCACCATGCTAGGCCCTCTGGATACAGTGAAGTATAAAACAAGGCACCTCCCCTCAAGGGGCTCATGACTGAACACATTCCCAGATGAACACATGGATGGTTACAATAGAGACTGATATGGGAAGGAAGCATGAGGTACATGGGAGCAAGGAGAAGGGAAACCCAGGTATTAAGGAAATTTGTGGGACTAACATCATAAACAACACCACCCTTAGCACTGGCCAAAGTAGATTATTGGGGAATCTTACAGGCAGAGAGCATCAAAGTGTGCTCAGTCCCTTAACCCATGGACCCGGGGAGAGCAGCCCAACTTCTGCAGCCGGGAGAAGTTGGAAGGGAGTGGGTAGCCCCTGCCAATGGTATAACAGTGGGTAGAGGAAGGCTTTGCAGTCTGCAGAACAACCTGACTATTGAGAGGAGCATCCTGGTAGTAGAAGCTTACCTGTTCCAGCTGGTGACCTTGTGGTCCTTCCTGCAGAGCAGCTCACTGCTGGGCTCCCTAGTTCTTCTCATTCACCAAGGAAAAGGGAGAGGTGAGGGGGTGATTCAGACAAGAAGGAAGGCTGGTCTGAGTCTTAACGAAAGGGCAAACTGGAAGGAGGGACAAGACAAAAAAACCACACCCTGGTGGCATCCACCCTGACATGGTGGTTAATTCCTATCTAAAAGAGAGTCATTTCTGGGATGTTTAGAAATAAGTTTGGAAGAGAAGAAGAGAAAGAAGATAAGAAAGAGTGGAGAAGGAATGGGCAGCATTACCCCCTCAGGGACTGATAAGATTTTCAGTTGGTCCCTGGGACTTGGCCTGGAGATCTTCGATGGCGATTAAATTCACCTCCAATTCCTGAACAAATACTTCTAATATCAGGCAACTGAGAAGTAAATTGAAATTATTAGAAATAAGTCTCTATGTATAATAATTTGCCGTCTCTTTTCTGGTAAGCAGAGATTTCATCATCTATATTCATTGCTTTTGAAATCGCCAAACTGAATCCTATATTTCTTCATGTTGAATTGAAGCCTGTAGTTATCAAAATACTGACAAGCGGAGTTATTGGCTATTTTCAGGGTCCATGCGAAGAGTTCCTCATTAATTACATCCACAGTGTACACTGACTGAATTATTTAGAGCTATCAAATGTGTTATTACAACTTAGCCTGTATGCCCTGAGGAAGACTTTTTTGACTTATGGGGGAAAATGATATCATGGTAGATGTCAGTGAGGATGGAGCAGGGAGTTGACAAATGACAAAATACCATTGCTAATAATACGGGGAAAATGTAGCAATATAATTCTACAGTAACTCAGTTAAAATCTACTGTTGCACTTCTGTTTTTCAGCAAGTTTCACCATGCTCACCCCACAGCAAATTAGGAAAAGTCAGCTGAAGAAATTTGTTTTAAATGCTGATTTATCATGTAGGCTTAAACATCCCTACCAAGAAAAATAAAAAGCTAAGCTGCTTTATTTCACACTAAAAATATTACAAGCAACCAGCTTGAAGATGTAATAGTGTGTCATGTGCCTGTAGGGAAAAAAGAAAAAGTTTTAAAAAGTTGTGATTTTTAAACATAAAGTGAATCACTCTGAGGTAAATATGGTCACTATGGGTTATGAGAAGTCTTACTTGGCAAAATAAGAACTTCAAACTTCTTTTTCACAGTGTGATTGCCTATATAATTCTCAAATATTTACTATATTTCAATCCATGAACTATTTTGATAGTTATGATATGGATCATTTTGGTTGTGTCCCTTCCTATGTGTTGCTTCATACAGACCCATATGCCACACCTGCCCTCCAAACAAAACATACTTTCACAACTTGAGAATGAATGGGAAAATGATGATGTCCTTAGGTGCCATTCAGCCAACATGTATGGGAGTAGCTCCTACACACTGGGCATAGATACAGGAATAATACCTAGTTCCTGTCCTCAAGAAAGTTATCTTCTAATAAATGGAGACAGGCATAAAAATAGGTACATCAATATATAATTAGGTAAACAATCCTGTCAAAAAGGTGTGGAGGACAGTACTGTGGAATTACCTAGAATGGAGGGATTCAAGAGAAATTGCTTTAAAGGAACAGTTTGTCTTTGCCAGAAAAAGGAGGAAAGTCTGGAGGGATAAATTTTAATTCATTTTAGAACACAAATCACAATAGAAATATGATCAAAAGTTCAACTGAATACCAGTACACAGACCTCAGAAAAGTCCTCCATGAACCATGAACCATCCTTATGATGGACACTGAAAAACCCAGACCTCAGAGAAAAGAACATTTCTTTCATATTTTTTAAATTCCCTAATTCATTGGCAAAGGCTTTGCATGAGCTGAATTCTTTCCTTCATATTCCAAATTATGCTCTAGGAGTTTTAGAATACTGACTTCTGATATTACCTTCTTTTTCATTACAAAGAAACTTCTTACAACGTTGAAAATAAACCTTTCAAATTCTCCTGTAACTTTTTTTCTCTGTAGTGAACCTGTAGAGACAGATTTTTTTCAGTCAATAAAATTTATGATATTTTATTCATTTTTTGATGCCGGTTACTGCAGTTCTCCTTAAGAAATAGTTGAACTACCTCTTTGGGTCAAGTCTCCATCCTGACCTACATTCCTTAAGTATTAAAATAACAAAACAATGTGATTTCGTTTTTAGACCATGATGATGAAAGTCTGAAAAGTAACAAAACTCAGCTTGGTACTTCCCAGACTGGACTGGACTGTTATTTCACATTGATTAACAGAGGCTGGGAAATGCACTGTGGCAAAGATACTATTACTTACTCACTATAGCCTATTTTCCTCCTGGCTACACAGGGAGTGTCCTGTCTCAGTCTCCCCTGGGTTTAGATTGGAGCCAGGTGATGAGTTCTGACCAGCTGGATCTGGGTAGAAGTGATAAAAGCCACAGTATTCCCCAAATTCTCCAGCTTCCCTTTCCCTGCCATTATGATCCTAGAGGCTTCCATAGATGGTATATCTGTGTGATGTGGGCAAATCATTCAATGTAGGTCAGACTCACATGAATGACCAAAGAAGATTACTGTGATTGCTGCAGAAGTGTTGGGAAGCAGGCTAGTAAGATAGGGAATTAACAGATGGATTTGGAACATCTGCAACCCCAAGACGGCTGTTGAAAGACCCTCCCCAAGATTCTGCCACTCGAAGAAGACTTCTTCCAGAAGGCAGGAGAAGCCTGGATATTCCCTAAGGAATTTATCACTGGGCCCTCCTGGGAGATTGATGGGGGAAAAAAGCAATCTTAACAGTAAACAGCTGGAACTCCTCCCCTGCCATCAGGAAAGGGGTGGGATAATTAACAGTTCAAAAGCCAAGGGCAAGGCCTGAACGAGCTCTTTTGCTCTCTCTTGCTCTGTTTCCTCTGGACCCAGACTCCAGCTGCCTTCTCCTCACCCCCCACTCCCCGCTTGAATCACCATGCAAGTAAAACCTGGGCATTTATAACCTGTAATGGGAAATTGTAGCCTGTATATCAGCCCTCTTTATCACTTTTCAGTTCCTTCCCCTCTACGTGGGACCCTGATCTATTGTTTTCTCCCATTTCTCTTCCCTCCCTATCTGAATAAATTACTGGCCTAACTCACCCGTCGCGCTCTTGAAATTCATTTCTCCAGCATAGTCAAAGAACCTAAATGAAATCCAGTAACATTGGGGTGCTTGTTACCACAGTAGAGTCTATTTTATCCATGCTAGTCCCATCTTATTGCAGCCAGAGAGCCAGATCATGGTAGATGTCAACGAGAATGGAGTCTCCTCCACAGGACTGGATGCTCCCAGAGTCAGTCACCTTGGGAAATGATCAGACCTAGAGTAGATATAAGGATTTCTGGAAGCAATTGGGAAGAGAGAAAGTTTTCCTTCTTTTGGGGGCCAGCCAGAAATCTAAAGCAGGGAGATTCCTAGAGCCTTTCTGGTATTGAGATGAGTGTAAGGGATGATGAGGGTAATGAGCACAGAGGGCTCTGACTGGTTAGATGGTGGGGAGTAAGCCACAAGACCGTGGAGCAGGCATTGCCTAGTGAGTAATGTTTTACCACTGTTGAATTTCCCTCCCATTTTCCTTAACTCTTCAATAAAGTCTTGTGTGAAGGTATAGTTTGGTCTCAGCTGTGCAATGGGGAATTAGGGAAGGATCTGCCTTTGCTTCTAAACAATAAAGGAGAGAGTAGTGATCCCATTCACAGATATTACTAGCAAAGTAGCGGGAGGCCTAGCTGAATGTCACAGCAGGGAGAGGGATGAAGATACTGCCAGGCAGCACCGGAATTGATTTGGCATAGCTCTTTCCTGTAAAACTAGGACGCTGTGCTCCAGAAACCCTCTGGTCACTGGCCTACCTTCCTGATCTCTGTGAGTTGCAAGTTGCAATTTCATGGTGAAATTGGAAATTTCCAACAAGAGTCACTTCATAGGAAACATGTCACTTTATCTGACTTATCATCAGCTCCTGCGCTATAACAGTGAGGATGTTATATTATACTGTAGTGTCTTGCAGCCCAAGAATCTCAGTGACAGAAAAACACAAGGTCTTATGTCTTGTTTATGCTACATGCCCAGGCAGGCCTGCTGGGGCCTCTGCCAGAAGTCATCCTCCCTCCAGAACTAAGGCTGATGGGGCAGCCATCCTCTGAAATGTGGCCAGTTGCTGTGGAGGAGGGAAAGAGAACATGGGAAAGCATATGCTGGCTCTTAAAGCTTCCACCTAGAAGTGATATATGTGATTTGTGCTTACATTTGAATAGCTAAAGCAAGTTCCATGTACAGAACATTTGTCTACAGCCTAATGACTTCCCCACACTCTGCACATTTCCCAGCAAATCCCCTTGAGTCCATTATTGCGACTTATTGAAGAGTATGTTGTTTTAATTGAGCAAACTGTAATCAAATTTAAAATGTACTGAACAGGCTCTTAGCTTTCCTGACAAGAGAAACTCTTGGAAGGAAGGCTAGTTCATAGGCAGAGAAAATGAAAAATAGGGAGAGACAAAAGAAAATTAAGTGGAGAATGGATCATAGGGGAATTATAAGAAAATGAAAGAGTGAAGGAGAGAGGGAGAATCATGACAATATTGCCCATCCTGAATATCTTTGTTACAATTTTTCTACTCCTCTGATTCTCCATTTTCCTCTTGTTCATTTCTCTTGGTCCAGACTGACTAATAGCACAAAGAAATTCCCTATGAAAGAGGACAAAGTTGGGAAGAAAAGAAAAAAAGTGGTTAAATCAAAGACATAAGAGTCCACTGTGGGAGAAAGGTAACTGAAGAAAAAAAAATTAGTAACAATGAGGAGGGAAGGAAAATTACGCATGGTGAGTCTAAAATATGAAAGCTCCTTAAGCTGGGGAAGATGCTATGGCAAGACAAAACTGCTAGTTTATTATTCCAGTCCTTGAAATATCAGATTTTTAACTTAGTGCACTTTGCCTGATAATTTTTGCAAAGCTCACACTCTTGAGATTTTTGTATGTTTTCCAAGGAAGAAGGTTGCCATTTGGTAATTGATTGTGCCAGAATTGTGTTGGACCTTTATGTCTTGGCTGGGGGGTGCTTGCATTCAAAATGCTGGTCTGGCTCCTGAGTTTGGCCTCTTTCCGCCCATCTTTCGACAAACTCAGTCTTACCAGTTCCACATAGCGCATGGCTTTGGAGAATTTGTAGGGCTTGTTGGGTAGCGGTAGAACAACTGTATCCCAGAGAAAACCTTACTCTGACTTATGAGAAATCACTAAAGCTTGTTAAAGAAAAAGAAACCTTTACAGCTCAACAAGCCTAGTGCTAAAAATAATTTAATGTAACCAGAACTGCATTCAGTAGCACTTTGGTGGTAGAGACTATCAGGCATCTCAGTAAATGTCAGACTGTCTTTTCACTTAAAAACTATGAAATTGTTTAATTGAAATCCACTGTAAGAGAGCTTCTGAATCCTCAAAGAGGGGATGCCATACGCCTGGGAAAGTAGCAACCTTCCCTCCAAGTGCTGTTTAAACCTTGAAATGATGGAATGTTTTTACTCACCATGGCTTCTATTACTTTATCCTTTTTTTCTCCCATTGCTTAATTGTGTAACTGTTTAAAAAATGTATGGAAAATAGAAATAGTTTTCTCCAAAGAACTCAATTTTTGTTACTAAACAAGATACCTTGGCATACAGCCTATGCTTAAATTCCTTTATGGTGTTCTGTCGAACATCCCAACTTTTTCTGAAATTAGTACTTCCCTTTTCTTCTTCCATCTACTAATGTATCATTTCCTCAGTTGCTGTCGTATTTTATGTGGGGCTGCACTGACCTAATCAATGTCTTTGGGGGAAGAAAAGGGCCCAGCCCAACGGATGCCCAGCTTGGCAATCCCCAGTACCTTTGAGAGAACCAGGTGCATGGCCTGGTGAGCAGTGTGAGCTTGATTTCAATTGTTACTCGCCCCCTGGGCTGGCTACCTTTGCAAAGTACACATATTGCACAACCATACATGTCAACTCTTACATGTTCTTACATCACACTGTCTCATTAAATATTTTTCACTGATCCAGGGGTCATATTTTTTATAAGCCAGGCCAAGCAGAAAATTTCCATAGAACTTCTCCCAACTACAGCTGAGAGAATCAGACCCTCTCTGGTGGTAAAGCCAAAGGATGAAGTTCATGACTTATTGACACCTGAGATTCCTACTATTTGACAAAAAGCTGCCAGTAATGAGAAAGGAGGATGCCAACACACACAAAGAAGCAAAAGCAAGAGATAGCAAGAATTCATTCAGCACTGAAATCCCTGGTTCTGATGGTGCCTGAGCCAGCAGCACCCCTGTTCAGCCCTCCCTTGGGGTCCCTGAGTCAGTAGGCATCAATTTTGCTTTGGCTACTTTAAGGTCAGTTTCTATCATGACAACTAAAGAGTTTTGAAAAATTGCAGCAGCACTGCCAGGAGCAACCACATATCAAGGCAGCCAATTATTCCAGCAGTCGTTGCAATTATCACAGCTCAGTCCCCTGACCAGCTCCCTGACCAGTCCCTTGACCAGAGGTGATAGCAGCAACCTAGGCACAGAGAGAGACCTGTGCTTGTTAGGTGGTTACGAGCTGAGATTTCCCCACTTCTAGTAGTATGACTCTATGCAGTTAGCTTTACATATAGGCTTCAGGTTTCACATTATGAAATGGGGATTTAATACTTCTTATCTCAGAGATTTGTTAAGATAATTAAATGAGGTAATGCAAATAAATTCTTGGGACAGTGCCTGACATTTAGTGCTTGTAACTGCTGAAGGTAATTATTATTACCTTATATTTTCCAGAGTCTGAGTGGTTCTTGACATACAATAGGCACTAGTAAATGTTGCCCTAACTCCATAGCTAACATTCCGTGACTTCAAGTAAACCATTTTGGTTTTTTTTGACCCTCAGTTTTCTCATTTGTAAATGGTAATAGTAATAATATTTTCCGTAGGTTAATTTGAAAGATAATATGAGGTAATGTATTTGAACAAATTTCATGAATTCTAAAGCTCCACACAGTTATAAAATATGAAAGATTAGAAAGATGCATGTAAGTTTGCTGTCTTTCAAAGGTGAGATATTAATATCTAAATAGTTAAATGGACATTTTTCTGCTGAATGCAATAAGTACTGTATGTCTTAAAAACAGAGCCTTTTCTCTCCATTTGAAGCAATATTTTTATTTTTATTTTGATTGAAATAATATGCATCCTTTAAATATTTTTATTTTTCTTGAATTAGCCCTCATAAAAAATTTTGCTTTCTCTTAATGAAAACTGTCTAAGGATTTTGATAATATCCCAAGCCCAGTTTAGGAAAATAGCAATTTTAAAATTACAGATCAAATCTCGGCACAATGTTTAAAACATTAGCCTGCACATAAGCAAAGAAGTAGCAGGGGTCAAATCATCTGTTTTCTTAACATGCTATCATACAATAAGTAGAAATTTTGAATTATAATGCATAAAACTGAATATAATTGTTTTGGGACCATTTCAGTGCGAGAGTAGCCCTGACTAAAAAACGATTGCTTTTTCTATTAAGTTTGCAGATTTGGTGAAAAAGATGTTTAGCAGAATAAATTTAAGTTAAAAGAATAAAAATGTCAGAAAAATTATGAGAACAGGGCCTAGTCCTATAGCATCCTGTTTCTCTTTTAATTTAGAAAGTTACCATCTGTTCTCTAGCAGACTCTACCTTCCCTCTCAATCTGAGAATTTGCAAGACAGGACTGTTTGGTTGATTGACCTCAGCTATTTTCAAGCCTGGCCACAGACCTGCTCATAGTAGCTCCTTAGTGATATGATTCTTGGGCTGTGGCATACACAATTAACTGCCTTCCAAAAACACTTTCCCTTTCTTCCTTGCTAACAAAACCTCAATTTTGTTCAGTTATAGTGTGTTGTCCTAGGGGATAACTCATGATTGGTTTCTGTCAGTCACAGAGATATTGTTTTCTTTTGACAGAGATATATTTTCTCAGATATCCATGTACTACAGGTGGTGATGTGACCCAGTTCTAGCTGATGCAATGTAAGAAGAGCCTGCTGGGGACTCTGGGAAAGAGTTTCCTCCCAGATAATCAAGGGAAAGCCCATAAGCACACTCCTTTGTCCTCCCCTTCTCTGTCCTTCTTTGAACATTGTCATGTGAGGATATGATGCTTGTAGCTGCTACAAACTTTCATGTAACTGTGATGGGAGGACAAGCCATTCAGAGAGACAGACGCAGTGGCTTGGCAATGTGGCACTGATAACCCATTCCTGCAACTGCCTACCTCCAGACTTCTTATTACACGAATAATTAAATGACTTAATTGGCTAAATCACAGTTAGGTTGTTTTGTTTTTGTTGCTTGAAAGGAAAATTACCCTGATATTGGTCTTTCTCTACCCTTTTCCCAGAATACCTGACCAAATATGATACTATGTATTTAGAACCACAGAGGGTCAGAACTGAATATCACTTCACATCTTCTCTTGACAGATGATAAAATAAGACCTTGGAAGTGATGCCCCTTGTTTAAGATATTGAGCCCCATATGGTACAAATACTGATGGGAAAAGGAAAGGATACTTCACATATCTGAACTTTGGTGTGACTGACTGTATCAAAATCATTTCCTGGGAGTAGGTTTATCTGGAGGCAGTGAACATGAGGTGCTGGGAACCTGAGAGGGAGGAAGTTATCTTTGAGAAGGGGAAAGGTGCTGAAAGGGGACTCTGGAGGCTCCATGATTAATTTCTTATTCATTTTTTCCTTAAGGCTAGATCTGGAATAAATTTTTCCACAATGCCACGTGAGATGGAAAATGCACTTTGCCAAATTGCTTTCCAGAAATGTACAATGAACCTTTCCTCCAGACGATGTGAGAGTTCTGGCCTCGCCACACCTGGTGCTGCCAGGCCCTGTTCTAGACCTCAGAGGTGCTGGTCATGGGCCGGGGGAGGCCTTAGATTCATATAATCTCATGGAAGAGATTTTTTAAAAATCAAAATCTAAAGTAAATAATATAAGCGGGATCAGTGAGCAGTTTCAAAAGATGCAAATATTTTCTGAACTCTGCTGATCCAATTCTGTAACTATGTAGACGCAACCTGAATGTTTAATTTATTTGAATTGCTTGTTTACAAGATTGTTTTGGAATTTTGACAATTCCTTCCCTTATTTTCCCCACAAACTTACAAAACCAAAATTATTTTGATCAGGGGTATTGCTTTTAACTTAAGTACAAAGTAATGCATGCTTACATCCATGTCTGCCTTCTAAATGCATGAATATAGGCTCTATTTAGCCAAGTTTATTGAATATAGTACAAGCTCAATAAATGCTTGTGGCATGTATGAATGAAGAAACTAAGAAATAAAGCAAAACAGAAATAAAGAAATAAAGAAAAACAATTTTTAAAAAACCTTTTCTGTGCATTGATTTGCAGACAGTCAAATCTTGTTCCACAAATATATTTTCTCTATACATTTTTCATTCATCATTTCCTTCCCTATAACAAGGAAAGCCTACTGGGGTTGTTGTTTCCTATAAATGCTGGTTTGGGGGGGTGGATTTTCACCTGTGTTATTCTTTACTCTAACTAAGTTCTTAGGAATGTAAGCTGCTTCTGCAAGTTTGCACATGTGAGGGAAACAAACCTGTGTTCTAATTGCCACTACCAATTTGTCTACTCTGCTATATAGGTCAGTTTCAGGCATTGAGTAAAGTTTATAGTTCAACTATAACAATTTAAAAAGCTCTGTCTTGAGTGATGTAACCAAAATAAGTAAATAATAAATGTGTCCTTTTATTTGCTATTACATGTTGTAGGTTTGAGTCATGACATATTTTCTTTACCGAGGAAGCTCTCTTTAAGAGTGATTTATGTACTGATGTTGTCAATCTTTGTTTCAGGAGCCTTTGTGATGGCACATGCTGGTCTGGTAGTAAATTAAGAGAGTCTGGGAAGTGGACTTGGTGCAACGGATAGAGCATCCACCTACCACATGGGAGGTCCACGGTTCAAACCCCGGGCCTCCTTGACCCATGTGGAGCTGGCCCATGCACAGTGCTGATGCACGCAAGGAGTGCCATGCCATGCAGGGGTGTCCCCCAGGTAGGGGAGCCCCATGCGCAAGAAGTGTGCCCTGTAAGGAGAGCCATCCAGTGCGAAAGAATGTGCAGCCTGCCCAGGAGTGGCACTGCACACATGGAGAGTTGATGCAGCAAGATGACGCAAAAAAAGGAGACACAGATTCCCGCGCCGCTGACAAGAATAGAAGCGGACACAGAGAGCAGACAACTGGGGGGGGGGGGGGGAGCGGGGAGAGAAATTAAAAAAATTAAGTACATCTAAAAAAAAAAGAGAGTCCATCACTGAAACTCCCTGGAACATACTCATTAGCAACATAATTTAGCAAGTAAGATATTGATGCCCCTGCATCTACCCCAAGTTGGGCACACATGCCATTCCAGTAAATCATCTCCTGCAGACCCTTTGCCATGGTCAGGGACTGGGGTTTTAAAATAAAAAACACTAGGGGAAAATATTTTCACTGGAGTTTAGTTTAAATTTCATTGGGCAGACAGACCATTATAAAATTTTACTATGACTTTTAACAGGAAGCCACAAGGGGATACAATACAAAGTATTTGCAAGTCAATTACAGTCAATTTCTGATCATGGATGCCCACATTAATTACATACTGGCTTATCCTTGCTCTTGGCAAAATTGGCCTTGGGAAAAACTGTGAAATAGGAATGGTACCTCTTAAGTTCCAAACGTATTATCTTCTGCATTTTACAAATAGTCCTAAGCATGTATTTGATGGCAAACATCATTCAGGCACAGGGAATATCACAGACAACAAAGCAGAGTCCCTGCCCTTATATGTCTTAGTTTATTAGAAAAATACAATAAACAAATAAATAAAAATACATAATATGACACTGGGCAGTGATTACTGCCTTTATAAAAATTAGAGCAGGACAAGGAGATGGGAGTGATATTTTAGTTAGGGGTCCCAAGGGAAGAAGACATCTGACCAGGAAAGTAGATGAAACGAGGGCATCAGCTTTGGGCCTAATCAGGGAATATTCCAGACAGAGGGAACAGCAAGTGCAAAGGACCTGAGGCAGGTGATTGGCATGTGTGAGGAAACATGAGGAAGCCAGTGTGACTGAGCAGAGTGAGCAAGGGGTCGAGTATGTAAACAAAGTCAGAGAGTCAGAGGCTGGATCGTGCAGGACCTTGGATGCCCCAAGTCAGACTTTGATCGTAAATGCTGGTGATGAGACTGGAGAATTATTGCAAGACAATGACACAACACAATCTGCCCTTTGATTTGGCATAGTTGGGTGACAAGACTAGGCGGGAGGTTAAAAATGAAAACAGGAAAACCAGCTATGAGGCTATTACAGAATTCCTGGCCAGAGTTGATAGACTTGGACCAGAGATAGGATTTCCAAATGGGATGTGTTGGGATGAAATGAGAAATGAATGAATGAGAAAAATTAAGGATAATGCTGGTTAAAGGTATAATCAACTGAGCAGTACTATTTGTTAAGATGGAGAAGACAAGAGGAGAATTAGATTTGGCTCTGTGTGGACTAGCAATCCAGAGGTCAGTTTTAGATATGGTAAGTATGAAATCTTAATTGGGGGGCCCTTTTAATGCAGGTGCTTATTGTATGTATGTACTTTGGACACTGCTTGTCTTAGTTTCTAGGGCTGTTACAACAAAGTACCACAAACTAGGTCACTTAAAATAACAACAGTGTATTGTCTCACATTTCTGAAGCACAGAAGTCTGAAATCAAAGTGTCAACACAGCCATGCTCCCTATGAAACCTGTAGGGGAGAACCTTCCTTGCCTCTTGTGGCTTCTGGTGTTTGGGGGCCATCCTCGGTGCTCTTTGGCTTGCAGCTGCAATTTTTAAACTCTGACACTGTCATCACATGACATAATCCTTTTCCTATCTGTCTCTGTTCCCAAATTTCTTTTTCTTATAAGGACATCAGTCATACTGAATTAGGGCCCACCTGAATCTAGTTTGGCCTCATCTTAACTAATCGTATCTCCAAAGACCCTATTTCCAAATCAGGTCATGTTCACAGGACCAGAGGTTAGGACTTAAACATATCTTTTTGCGGGGGGCACAACTCAACCCATAACACTGCTCCTATTTTTTAAAAATCTCTTAGACATCAGGAGGGAAAAGTCCTGAGAAGATTATTGTGTTGCCTTGGTGGCTTGGTGACTGCTCTACCTGCTGCTGTCACAGGTGGAGGCAACTCTTAGTGCTGCTTTTGATGGTTTGCCAAGGCCCTGTCAAGGTAGGAGGCACTTAGTGCTCAGTGTCTTGCAATAGTGTGACATGCAGAAGAAGGAGATTGTGGTGAAGAAAGACAAAGTGACTGTCTGGGAGTTCTCCTGGCATAGAATGTCAAGACCAACTCTGTCACTTTGAAGACTGGAAAGGGAGATCAATCCAGAGAGTAATTCACACTTTATTCTATCTTATTTCTATTTAATAATTTGCACCTCTCTCATCCGGCTTATGTCTGTCAGCTGCCACTAAAAATATTCCTGTGGTTAGAAGAACTGAATACAGAAACATACTTGGATGTCTGTGGTAAAATATCAGCAAGTACAAAAAAAAGTGCCCCCTAGAAATAAGTCTTCAGCTACCTGCTCAAGTTACAGGAACAGCAGATGAAGTTTTAGCAGAAACAAAGAAATCATGAATAGAAGATGAAGAGTGTGTGTCTTGACAAAGAAAGTTTGGCTGCTCATTTGGAGGGTCCCAAATAAGGGTTTGAACAACCTGGACAGATTAGGTCTTTGACTGAAGTTATGTTGGTGGGAAAAATTGCTGCAATCAAAACCAAAATTATGGCTAAGAAAAGATCTACTATCGAGACTGATTTAGATATTGGTGGTATAACTGCCCTTAAACAGAAGAGTTGTGTGGATGCTGAAGTAGACCCAAGATACTGTCAACAGAGAGAGAAGGTGGACAACCAGAAGTACAGGAAAGGATATTTCCAAGAATACTTTTGCAATTCTTTAGTCTATAGATGCCAGAGAAGAAGGATCTGAACAGCAACCCAAATACAACACCTATCGATCCCAAAAAAGAAGGCTTCAGAATTGACATTATGGCACCTATGATGGGAGGACACTGAAATATGCAATGAAGGGTGCACCTCCCCATAAGACAAGACCTCCCCAAACCAGAAGGAGTTTTGAATACTCGCTATGATAATTCCAGCAGCAACTACCTCTTTTTAGAATATGCTTAATGAGAACAATCTTCTATACCATCTGAAAATTGTCCTATCAGATAAAAACAAGAAATAATACTGCCAATGAGAAAGGAAAACTCTAATTCTAAGAAGGAAAGAAGAGTTGCAGCCAGAGGGCACCACAGTTACTGTCACAGTACCTTATAGTGTGGCAGACTCACCCCTTAAATGTATGCCTCAGGACTGGGTTGGGCTTGTAGTTTTTGTAGAGGGTATTGTGTGGCAGTTCAAAGGCTGCCCATGGCTTTTGCCTGATGGATACCTGTTGGCATATTTGCTAAAATTAAGGACGTTCATCTCAAGTAAGAGAAAGTTTGGCTATACTCATACGTTCAGAAATGGGACGTTTCAGAACTCAGCTCTCACAAATGTTGTTTGGCAAGACCTGTTTCCTTACAGTTCGGGGAAACATTGATAGGTACATGGCGAAGCATAATTCCCACTTGAGATTCTGAATTACTTGGTGTCCCTTTTGTCTGGAAACTTGGATTAAGAAGCATGGGTATATCTTGATCTAAAGATTAGGATTCAAACTTCATGAATTTACCAAGAACTTACAAATGAAGAAGGTCACAGATTGACCTTTTATAAGACTCTATTTGGTGCTTTGTGCTTCAAAGGGGTTATTGCCAGTAATCCTTATAAGCAATGTCTTTGGCTTTCATTTACTTTAAAAACAATGCCTGCTAGTCTCTGATGGAGAGTGTATATTTTTAGAGAAGTCTTGTCTTTACTAGTTAAATCAACAATAGTACTTATTGACTACTTATGAGCCAGGTATTGTGCATGGGATACAACTTTCTGAGTTCATCACCATTAAAAAATGATACATTCAGTATCCACATGTATCTTTTGTCCTATCTTTGATTTACAAGGTTCTGGTAACATGAAAATGTGCAGAGTGATATCATTCTCTTCCATGAGATTCTTCTGATCAATCTCTCCCTCTGCCTCTTCAACTCAAAAGAATTTTCTCTACACACACTAGCAAAGCATGTTTTTCTTTCAGTTTCTCTATCATACTAAAGTTATTAAAGCCTTGTACCAGGTTATTATTCAGCTTTAAGGGAGTTTTCAGTTCAGTGATATTCATATAAAGCCTGTTTACAAAAAGGATTACAGTTCTACAATCCTTTATTCCAATTCAGAAATCCAGAAAGCTCAAAATAATAAAAGCTTTTCTTCTTTTTAAGTGGCAACACGTGACCTGAATTGACATGAAGTTCTTTACAGTCTTCATTCATTGTACTTAACGTGAATATTTTTATATTCTGCTGCAAAATATTATGTGAGATGCTGCCGTGGATCCGACTGGGTGTATTATGTTATATTTGACCTATGTACTAATGTACCATTACTTTTCTAACCTTGCAAATATTGTGAATACTAAAGGGCCTCAGATAAGGGATTGTGACTTGTTTGATTGCTCTCCTGAAAGAGGACAAGGACTCAGCCAATAAGATGAATTCAGGACTGGAATGTCTAACCTTATCTACCCAACGGTAGAGGTGATATTTTGATTGCAGCGCCCTTCCTGATTATCTCCACATCTCTCCAAGAACGTGGTGGTCCATTCAGCCTAAGGTGATGTCCCTCTCCTTGCCATCCAGGAGCCCACGTTCTTGCCCTTCTTTGAGCCCATCTCTCTGCCAGCTGAGTTTCTGTTTCCTGGCAGACACCTGAGACCCTTTCCAAATCTCTGAGATCTGGGATTCTCTCACCCCCTAGACAATTGCTACCTACTCAGCACAAATCAAATCTCTCCTTGACAGTAGCAGCAGAAGTAGCCTAGAAACACATGGTGGTTGGAAGCAGGACGTGACGGAGCAACTACGACATCAGCAGTAGGCAGAGCCATCCCAGGGACAAATAGGAAAGGGAGAACAAAGGAGCCAAGGGGCTGTGGATTAGTGACTGATTTCAGCATTGCAATCCAGGCCAGCAGGCCTTTGATTCCCTTGATAAGTACTTGGCACAATTATCCACATTGCAAACAAATGAAAATGGCACTTCTGAAACATGTATTACATTTTTTCTCTTTAGGTCCTATAATGGATTATTCATTAGCCTCAAAAGTCTACATGGAACAAATATTTCCAAAATTTTTTGCATTTCGTTCCCATGAGTTAATCTCTATGATTTCTATTTTGTCTGAAATGTTGTAGAGAAAATAGTGGAGGAGGACATCAGTGATCTCCAACCAAGGGTCTTTTATGAAGAAAAATTTGCTTTGGTAAAACAAGAAAGACTAATTTAAAACAAATATCCTAATTAAGGGTGTGTTACAGATCAGCACCCATAATAAGAAACAGCTATGCCAATTACAATATCTTCTTAATTATTTCCATCATCTTCATTTTTTCTGTTTTCCCTTTGTGAGCTACTATTGCTCTTTTCTGTTCTCCTTGCTTTCAACCTCCTTCTGCCTACCACATTCCTATACTCACCCCCAGGAATTTTGGCTCTTGGCATCAGCTCCAATGATTGGTCTAGGATATTTGATGGGTGGTAACAAGGAATGGACTAACTCTTCATATGATTGTTCGTGCTTTGCCTTCTGGTTTTACCCCCAGTTTTAAGAAAACACCTACCTAAAAGCAAATAAAAGCTCACTAGTTTTAGGGAGGAAGTGAGAGACTTCTTTTGCCCATCAAAGTAACAAATGGGAACCTCTGAAATGTTGGATTCAATTCTAGGTACCACATATTAAAAGAGACAATGACAAATGGTTTGGAACATGCATGATAGGTTCGTTCTGCAACCTAGAATGTTGACCCATTTCTTTCCTCATCCTTCAAAGCCCAGTGAAAATCCTACCTCCTTTGTCAAGCTTCCCCTAATTCCCAACCCTAGACCCTAAGTATACATCAATAGCTTTTTCTCTATTCTTTCACAAGACCTTGATCACTGCCTCAGAACTTGTATAAAACAAGTTAGGCCTTACTTGTCCAGGCCCCCAAGTTGATTGCTTCTTCAGGGCATAGGCAATCCCTTATTCACTTTTTTCTATTTCCTGGTACCAATCACAGTGACTTGCACATATCACCATTCTATTTATTTGTATTGAATCAAACTGGAGATGTTTATTTAGTCTGGAGAAAATAATTCAAGTATGTGGATCTCTGTCAATTAGGGAAGAGAGAAAGCACATTCTGTGTTATTTCAGAAGGCAACTTTTGGATCAAAGTTGAAAATTAAAGATAGGGAGATTGTAATGTAATATTTATTAATAGAAAGACACAACACTGGAGCAGACTACCTCAAAATAGCATGAGAAGAAAATAAGGAATCATGCCTAAAATAAAAGGGACATGTTAAAGTGATATGGGAGCCAGTTGACAGGGCTGCCATTGGTCAAACCTTGGCCAGTTTAAATATCTCAATTAATATTGAGAGTAAAGGAATATAACCCAATGAATACAAAGGATTCTTTGAGTGCATGATGATACAAAAATGACAACAACAACAACAAAATGAGGAAAGAGGATGAGGAAAATTCCTTATGGAAGCAAGCCAACTAATAAATGTAAATGTAGAAAATCATTACTTTGCAACAATCATGAAGGTGAGGTGAGGGAATAATCAGTGGATGCTAAAACCATTGGGGAACAGAATAGTTACAGTCTCAAAGTATCACTCCACCAATAATTATTGGTTCCGAAAGGGAAAAACGTACCTTTCTGCGGGAGAAATCTGGAGGACACAACTCAACCACTCACACTTAGAATCACCGAATAATGGTAAAAACTGACATCCTGATAAGATGCTGTGCAAAGGATATATGTCCCTCATATAGTATTCTGGCTCAAACTGCATTACCTGAATAGAAATATTGAGGAAACTATCAGAAACGCCCAAACAGAGAGGTCTTCTGCAAAACAATGTCCCTGAAATCTTCAAAATATCCATAATGTGAAAGACAAAGAAAGGCTGTGAAATAGTTCAATTTAAAGGTAACTAAAGAACCTACTAATTGAATGCATGTGTGATCCTGGATAGGATTCTGCAATGGAAAATGCTCTAAAGGAAAGTTGGGACAATTGGTCTAATTTGAATATACAATTGCTTTTCCTGATTTTGATTGCACTAGGGTTAAGAGAAAAGTATTTTAGGAAATACACTGAAAAGCTTAAGGGTGAAGGATCATTTTCTCTTAAATTACAAATAGTTCAGAAAAAATATAGATACATGTGAAGAAGAATAGAAATTTTAGACACATGTACACACACATATGGAATTAGCTATAATAATCCTGTATCTTTTTTTGTAGGCCTGAATAATTTTTCGAAATAAAGTGTTTAACTTTTAAAACGTTGAGAAGCCTCTTACTAGAGATGTTCAAGTAGACTGGATGATGTTCTGGGCAAGAAGAGATTTTTCATGGTTTAGAAGGCTGGACTAGATAATTCCAAATTCTCTTTGACCCTTCAGTTCTGTGTTTTTTATCTTTTCCAGTTGATTTTCTTTATTCCTTCATCTCCCCCAAATCCTCTTACCCAGGCTTTCACCCCTCTGTCAAGAGCTGAGCTTAGCTGAGAGAACTGAGATGAGCTGCCAGGTTTCAAAGGTAGCCAATTATTATAATAATATAATATAATACACAGTAAGTCCCCAAGAAAATAACGGTGAGTAAAGCTTCTAATCACTTATTGTGATGGTATAAACAAGAGGTCAACCCAGACAGAAAGTGCTGGCTCCTCCTTGTTCCATTTTCCCCCATGGATTGGCACCACCAAGTCTGCCCACAGAAGTAGGGGGCAGACATCTCACTGCCAAGGGAGCTCTGAACAAGATGCCCCTGCAGTTCTACAGACCCAGGAATGGGAAAGAGGAGGGAGAACTAGGAGTGGGAAAGTACTGAATAATGAGTTAGAGAATGGAGAAAAGTATCTTCAAAGTCTCTCCTTCCTTCCCCCAATAAGGAGGGCTTGGCAGATGCAACTGAGGAAGGCCTCTGGGGACGGGTGTGAATTTGGCAGGAGCTGTGACTAGCTAGGTGGGTCCAAGTCCTTGACTGCACGCCCTCCAGAGACTGCAGTGCATGGGCTGTGTACCATGCCTGTGGGGAGGGCGGCTTCCCCATGGAGAACTGCCAGGTAAAGCCTTTGTAATTGCCTATGATCAGGCCTGAAAATCATGCATAGGATTTTGTCCGTGAGCCTGACTCTTCGTCCTTGTGGTCAGGGCCTGGTATATAAAACTGCATCCTCCCACCCCATCAACTATGTAACACTACTCTAACTGAGAAGAAACCCAAGGGACAGCTTAAAAAGCAACATGTTATATGTCATTCTTATTGCAAGTTTTGTGATTACCAAGATTGCTGTTCAGCCACGTTGGAATCACCAGTAGTCTGATGCCTAACCTCTGAATGATTTGTGTCTAATCACAGAACGGGTGTCAGTGCCATAAATGTCACCTCGCTCCACTTCTCTGATATATGGCCTCATTAAGGTCGAGGAGAAGAAATTTAAATATCAGGGTTGAGATCTTGAGCAATCATGTCATTTCTGTTGATCACCTAATGAAAATTTATGGCATTTAACAGTGAAGAGATGAGTTTACATCAGGATGCTGGCTCTGCAGCTGTGCTTCTGCCGTTTCCAGGAAAGCCTGTCACCGAACTTGCCCTTATAGTGCATTTGAAGATTCTCAAAATTTCAGAGAGCGCACTAGGACTGGAGAAAGGTTGGGGACTTTAGTTCTGCAATTTCGTTATCAAGTGATATAAATAAAATATTGACACAAATAAGCACCTTGGGAACCCAACGAGCTGGAATATAGAGGCCACAGGAAAGGCTAGATGGACACTTTACTTGCTCTATTGGGGTTGATTATGCCTCTGATGTTTTCTTGGTGTCCTGCAGGTGTAATGTTTAATATCAAATATAAGAATTTCAAATAGGCAGGATAAATGTGAACATTGAAAGTCACACAGTGATGAACAATTAACACCTTAAAAAAAAAAAAGCAAGGAAAAGGATCACATATTTGAAATGTGTGAAAATTATGTCAGCCACAGAACCTAATTTTCAGTTGTGAGAAAAAGAAAAACTCCCCTAAAGCCATGTCAACTGTGTCTCGCAGGGTGGTGTGGACACTGCACCTGGAGACTACGGCCTTGCAATGACTTTAGAAGGTTGACATGACATCACTTGTTAAACAGGGAACTTTCTTTTTCTTTTTAAGTCAAGCATGAGGATGGGAAGGGGAAAGGAAACACCCCTCCCCACCCACCCCATTATTTTGCAGAGTCCTTTGAGCTCTCAGCACATAAAGAACCCACGTAGACATGTCACCTTCTCAGAAAGGCTCTCCCTGACCTTCTTACCACAAACAGTACTGGCCCTATATCACCCTCTAGCTGCTCACTCTGCTTTGCTGTGCATTGCAGAGCCCATTCCTGCTTAAGGATGGCACTTGCCAGCTGTGGGACCTTGGACAAGGTACTTAACTTTTCTGTGTTTCTGTTTCCTCTTTGGAAAAAGAGATATTAGTAATTCTCATGGAACTGTCATGGGGATCAAAGGAGTTAAAATTTATAAAATCCTTGGAGCAGGGCTTGGCTCATAGTCACATGCGTGTTTATGAAATGGAGCAGGTAGGTAAAACATCTGTTAACTGTTTCCTCCGATAGAATGTAAGCACCACGAGGGAGAGCCTTGTTTTGCGCTCTGTTGTAGTCTTAGTGCTGAGGATGGTGCTTGACACATAGGAGGCTCACAATAAATACTTGCTAGAGACATAGCCTGTGGAACCACAGGCCTCCTCTGTGTAGCTGTGCCTAGTTTTGCTCTGTCATTTCTCTTCCTTCTCATTCGAATGATCTTTGGTTGACATGGCTTATGTGTTTGATTAGGACTCACTGAAATGTTTTATGCCAACAAATTCTCTGGGAATCTGATGTTAGTTTATTGTGATCTTACAGCTTAAAGCCTATACTTCCTCTTGATCTGAATATCCTGTTCCAAAGCAAATACTCAGCATACATTTTTTTCAGATTTTTTTTTAGATACTGGGGCCAGGGATTGAACATGGGAGATCATATGTGGGAAGCCAGTGCTCAACCACTGAGCTACATCAGCTTCCCTGTGTTGTTTTTCTCATTGGTTTGTTTGTTGTTTGTTTTTGTTTGTTTTTAGGAGGCACAGGGGACCGAACCCAGGACTACCTCTGTGGGAAGCAGGTGCTCAACTACTTGAGCCACATCCACTCCACTCAGTATACATTTCCACTATGAAATAAGGAGATGCTGTTTAAATAAGCAGTCTAGGCTTGGTCATGAAGTATGTAGGCCAGTGTTGAACAGGGGTAAGTTGGAAACAGGCAAAGTTCCAATGATCAGGAATTAACTTGACTATTGTGTGTGCCTTGGAAAGGTTGGCCCACCTTCCAAATCTTGGAATGAAAGGGTTCAAGTCAAGCTGGTAGCTTTATCCAAATGTCTTTTTTGGTAAACAGAGAGCCACACATGGACTCTGCAGAAAGGGGTAAGAGCTGTAGTCACATGGGCATCCTGTTCTAGTGAAATGGAGGGGCAAGGAGAAACCATTTGAACTGAAGCAGGATCTCAGTCAGTAACTGAGTTACAGAGACAGGTACACCTCTGTGAGGGGTGGGTCTGGCCAAGAATTAACATGTGATCCCACCCCAGACTGGTGGACTGCATTTTAGGACAGAGTCCAGTCCCAGCAGGAAACTGAGCACAGTTTCCAAGGCCACAAAACCTGCCAGGGTTCTAGCCCTGTACTCTGAAATGTCTTATGTTAACTTCTCGGTGCTATTTTTTTTCCCATTTTTGGACTAGATTCTCATTTGCATCTGGAAACCCACATCCTTCAATTCTGGACGTTTTTTCTCATAGTACTTCTATTTTTTAAACTATATTTTTCATTTATTTTTAAAAGATACATAAATCACACAAATTGTTATATTAAAAATATAGAGGGGAAGAGGACTTGGCCCAATGGATAGGGCATCCGCCTACCACATGGAAGGTCCACGGTTCAAACTCCGGGCCTCCTTGACCCGTGTGCAGCTGGCCCATACGCAGTGCTAATGCACGCAAGGAGTGCCGTGCCACATAGGGGTGTCCCCCGCGTAGGGGAGCCCCGTAAGGAGAGCCACCCAGCACGAAAGGAAGTACAACCTGCCCAAGAATGGCGCCGCACACACAGAGAGCGACGCAACAAAAAGAAACACAGATTCACGGTGCCGCTGATAAGGATAGAAGCAGTCACAGAAGAACACACAGCAAATGGACACGCAGAGCAGACAACTGTGGGCAAGGAGGGGAGAGAAATAAGAAAAAAAATAAATAGAGGATTCCCATATGCCCCACTTCCCACACCCCCCACTTTTCCCAGATCAACAACTTCTTTCTTTAGTGTGGTACATTCATTGCAATTTATGAACACATTTTGGAGTACTGCCACACAGCATCAATTATAGTTTACATTGTAGTTTACACTCTCTTCTAGTCCATTCGGTAGGTTACGGCAGAATATATAATGTCCTGCAACTGTCCCTGCAATGTCATTCAGGAAAACTCCAAGTCCTGAAAATGCCCCCATATTTTCCCTCTCTCTGCCTTCAGCAACTCCAGTGGCCACTGTCTCCATATCAATGATGTAATTTCTGCTATTGTTAAAATCACCACAGTAGAATACCAGTAAGTCCACTCTAGTCCATATTTTATTCCCCAATCCTGAGGACTCTGGGATAGAGATGCCCACTCCTCCTCTTAATTGAGTGGACTTCAATTCCACATGGATGATGGATGGGACTCTCCTGCTTGCAGCTGTAGACTCAGTTCCTTGATGTGGTGGTTGTCCATCCTTACCTCCTTATTAGTTGTCCTGGGTGAGTCCAACGAATTGGAGAGTAGGTGTTGCCACTCCTCTGAGGCTCAGGATCCAGCTGGCACATGGACAGCCCAAGATTCAAATATCCTGGGCATAAACCCACCAACCCCAGCACTAACCACAGGTTCAAAAAAAGGAACAGAAGAGGCATGTGTAGAGAAGTCACATCTGAGTCTGTCACACTCAGGAGCACAAACTCCGAAGAGGGCCCACTGTCAAAGAACCAAACTCTGGAGCCATCTACCCTGACTGTAAGCCCTGGGTGTTTCCGTGGCCCTCAGCAGCACCACTGCCTGGGGTAGACTTTGGCTGTGCACGAGATCCTGCTGAAACATGCATAAGTGCCACCCCTCTGATGACCTCCTGACTCATTTTGAAGTCTCTTAGCCATATAAACTCATTTGTCTTTACCATTTCCCCCTTTTATTCAAGGTCTTCTTCCAGTTACATCACCAACCGGTGCTTGGTAATAATTCCATAGTGCCAGGGAGACTCATCTCTGGGTTCATACTACTTCTTTTAGTGCTTTCCTCCATTCTCTTTTCTCTGTTCTCTCTTTCTGAAATTCTTATTATGTAAATCTACTCCTGGTTTCAGCCTCCAATTTTCTTATTGTTTCTTTTCTGTTTTCCTACTTTCTATCTCTTTGCGGTCTTTTGTTTTACGTCCTGGTCTATTTCCTTACATTTAATTCCTAGGCATATTATCGAATGTTTAAATTTCAACTTTCAAATTTTAATTTCCAAGAGTCTTCCTGTTCTTAATTCATGGATATAATATATATTCTTGTCTCTCTCTGTGGATTTAATTATTTTGGGATTATTGTTTTCTTATGATCCTTAGCTGAGCTTACTCACCAATAAAAGAGTGAGACTCTGGAGAACTGGGCAGAAGCTCTGTGTGCAGGGTTGGTCCCTGTTACCTGGTTAACCTCACTGTAGGGTTATTGGCAGAGGTGGCCATTTTGTTGAATGACCCTCAAATGTTGGGATCTGTTAGTCTGGTCTCCTGCCCCTATCTGTTTCTTCAAAGGGGAATCCTACACTGGTGTTTTAGAAAGAGAGGTTGAGGCCAGATTTTGGGAGAGGTCTCACCACTTGGTGTGTGGAATTTCACTGAATCCTCCTGCTTTCAGTCTCTTGCTCCTTTCCTATCTGCTGATGCTAAATCTGTTTTCTCATTAGGAACTTCAGAAAGTTAACCAACCCTTTGAGCAAATTCTAAAGTCCACAGGGAATAGCCTACTTAGTTGGATAATTTGAAAATCAAAACTTAAGATGATTTTTCATACATTCTCTTTTGATGACAATTATTTTTTTTTTAATTTTTTTATTTTTTATTGACTTTGTAATAATATTACATTAAAAATATATATGTGAGGTCCCATTCAACCCCACCCCCCCACCCCCCCTCTCCCCCCCCCCAACAACACTCGTTCCCATCATCATGACACATCCATTGGATTTGGTAAGTACATCTTTGGGCACCTCTGCACCTCATATACATTGGTTCACATCATGGCCCATACTCTCCTCTATTCCATCATGTAGGCCCTGTGAGGATTTACAATGTCCGGTGATTACCTCTGAAGCACCATCCAGGGCAGCTCCATGTCCCGAAGACGCCTCCACCTCTCATCTCTTCCTGCCTTTCCCCATACCCTTTGTCCATTATGTCCACTTTTCCCAATCCAATGCCACCTCTTCTATGTGGACACTGGATTGGTTGTGTCCATTGCACCTTTATGTCAAGAGGAGGCTCAGATTCCACCTGGATGCTGGATGCAATCCTCCCATTTTCAGTTGTAATCACTCTAGGCTCCATGGTGTGGTGGTTGTCCTTCTTCACCTCCATCTTAGCTGAGTGTGGTAAGTCCAATAAATCAGATTGTAGGTGCTGGAGTCTGTTGAGGCTCAGGATCTGGCTATCACATTGTCAGTCCAGAGATTCAAATCCCCTAAATATATCTTAAACCCCAACATTAACTGCACCTCCAGCACATTAGCATGAAAGTCTTATGAAGGGAGATCCCATCTGAGTCCAGATTCATCACACATAAACACCATTTCCAAAGAGGGGCCATCTGCCCTGGTAGTTAACCCCATCGGCCATGACCATAACTCCCATGGGTCTCTTTAGCCCTCAAAGGAACCAATATCTGGGGGTTGTATCTGCTTTATCTGTCTCTCTGACTCTGCTCAGTTGTGCATGAGGGCAAACCTTCTGCCAGCCTCCAGACTCTTTTTTAGAAACTCGTAGCCATATAAACTCATTTCTCCTTTCCATTTCCCCCTTACTTTAGGTCAAACAGCATTTTAAAGTCATGGTATTTTATGTAGACATGGATATTCTGCTGATCCGCATTGAACCTTCCGTATAAGGTCATTTTCCAGTTGCATCATCAGTTGGTAGTTGATAGTGGTCCCTCGTTGCCAGGGAGGCTCATCCCCGGGTGTCATGTC